>NC_135214.1:17732727-17810227 GCF_052324685.1 Brachyhypopomus gauderio
TAAGGAGGCGTGGTCGGTGTGAGATGGACCCACAACACTCTCCAACTCTCCACATGCACCCATACACACAGGAGATCAACGTAGTTTGTAAATGAGGACCTACATGCACGCGCACACACACACGTGGATGAGAGCGCGCACGCACACACACGCACAGACGTGCGCATGCACACACACAGGTGCGCACGCAGACACACACACACACACACCTTTACCACACCTGATTGTAGCATGGAATGCCCGCCCCAGATTCAGGTACCTGCTTGCAGTTTGGCACCACATGTCTGCCGTTGCCTTTGCCTCAACTAATCCTCACAACAGTCGAGAACAAACAGAAACCCGAGTTGATCATTAACGGCCCGAGTGTGAAAGGAACGCCACAGTGGTGGAATGGGAGTGCGGACACAATTCCCCGCTCATGACAGAAGAACAGGCGGGAAAAGCACTCAGTGCAGGGGAAACTGGACCGCCGGAGCCTGCGTGTGGTGTCGTGGGGTGAATCAGGGCCATACCCTTGGCCCTGTTGGCGCTGGTGCCCGCACCCACACCGCCCCGTGTGCCCCGAGCCCACATGGCTCCCACAGCTGAAACTGGAACAGAGATTCTAATAATGCCCTGAGATATACTGATATATACACGTTATAATGAACTATAGAGCTCAGTGATATACACCATAGCAAAACAAATTCAAAGTTCCACGGGAACAGTGACATTTCTGGATTATATCACGTCATGTCAGAAGCTGCAATCCAACCCATGCATTAATATTAAATCTGCAATTAGCTGGTCTTAGTCTGAAGCAGCTACGGTGGCAATCTGAGGGCCGTAGCCTGAAGCAGCCTGTGCCCTGAGGCCCCTGGGGGCCCATCCTGTGTGCAGCCCAGCTTAACACACAACCGGCTTCCAATTGGCTCCACGGTAAACATGACAAATATAAAACCATGAGGCATCCAGACCGGTGCAACTACCCTTGAAAGGGAGAAAGAATGAAAACCTTCCCCACGCTTTTGATTTCCAAGTGTGGACTGCAGTGTGTCTGCTGCAAAGAGAGTCAGTCAGGCCTGTGTCAGTGTTACTCAACAGCCTCATGCTCCTATATGGCCCACGAACAGTATGTCTTCAATAAACAGTTTCTAATTGCTCAGGAGGCTGCCACAAACAGACAACAAACCGAGTGCTTTGCTTTCGTGACTGAATGAGTCATGCATGGCAGTATAAACACCTAGACATTCTTACCCGTATTGGTGCAGTGGAGAATCGGATCTTGCGAGTCCTCCTGGGAGACGGGTCATCGTCCTCCGAGAGGCCAGGAATTTCATCACACTCATCTTCTTCTTCGTCATCATATTCCTCATCATCATCATCATCATAGACATCGTCTTCCCCCTCATTCTTGCCCCGACTGTTTTCGGTGCCCTTGTCGTCCACAAACGCTGCATTCTCAAAGCTATAAAATGTTGGAGATGATCGGCCACATTCGTCCTCGTGTTCACTCTCCGCTTCTTCCTCTTCATCACACTGCCTATCACCCTCCTCCTCTATCGGCTCTGCTATTGCTTCCTCCACGTACTCCTCGGGTTCATGCCTTGCGTCTTCCCCGTGCCTGGTATCAGCCTTCTTCTCCAACACGTCCCGAGGCGCCGGGATAGATGAACCTCTGCTCCCACCTCTCTGAGGAGCAGCATTGTTGGCCTCTTCATCCAGGATAGGTTCCTCAAAAACATCGCTGTCCCCGTCTGCATCACTCTCCGAGGACTCGTTCTGGACCACCACCAGCTCCGCCCGGACCACCCCTGCCCGTGTAGGATCCGGGCTGCTTGGGGACTCCCGAAGGCGGGCACTCTTGTCCGTGGAGGATGGCCGCTCCGCCCCTGACTCGCTCTTGGCCACTTGGTTGTAAAAACTGCTGACGAAAGCTGAAGATTTTTGGTCCCTGTGAGGAGGACTGGCGGACTCATTTTTCTCACCACGCGCACATGGTTTGACACCAGAACTACTCGAGGATGAGGATGAACGTCTGAAGGGGTCACAGGGAGAGAGGGGCTCGCCACAGCCTTTGGCCGTGGGGGACATAGATTTGTATGACACTGGAGAGACTGGCGAGCCTGATTTGAACAAAACATCGCTGGTAAGCGAGGCCGAATTATTTGGGGAGTCAAATGATTTTGAATCACTACTAGGGGAAGTTGGTGTTTGCAAGCGGTCACTGAAAGGTGAGGCTGGTTTGGGACTGCTGCCATTTCCAGGTGTTGGCGGAGCTGATCTTTCTACAGGGCTGCTCACCTTCTCCAGTGTTTGAGATGAAGCCTTTACAGACTCTTCTGCATCACTGTCCATCATGAAGCTCTCCAGCCTGCGGGATATGGGACCTGCGTTTAGTAACGATGTACTGACCGGTTTCGAGTCTTCACCCTCCTTCTCATCCAGCAGCCCATGGTCCAGTGAGGTAGAACGCCCATCTGCTTTACTAACGCTGTGGTTGCTATTTTGGGGAGGTGCAGCGTATCTCTTGCCTCTCTTTTCCTCACTCAGACTCCCCTGGGGTAGACGTCCGGAGGCCCTGCCAAGGGGCAGCCGCTCCACTGCAGGCTTCTCCTTTATCCCCCTCTCAAAGAGCTTTCTAGTCACAGAGAACTTCTCAGCCAAAGCTGCTTTGTCTATCTCTGCATCGTCTCCTTTCAAGGTTCGCTCCAAGTTCGGCGGCTCTGGGCTGGTAGGGCTGCTCACGCTACTTTTGTGAGTGCTGACCGAGAGCTTTGGCAGTGAGGAGACCGGAGACGCATCCGTTTTTAGCGCGGGTTTCGCCTCCAGACTCTCCTGCTGTTGTTGGCCATCCAACTGCAGGAAAATGTTTTTAATCTTGTTCACCCGGTTGCCAAACGGTCGCCCCCTCGTGTCCTCCCGGGGGTCACTCGATCCATTAGAATATGACTTGGAGGCGCTGTCGGGTTTAGTCCCATCAAAGGAACACTTAATGGCGTGGAAGTCTGACTTGTATGCATTTCTATGAGGAGACGCGCTCCTCAGGGTTCTCTCGCCTTTGCTCTCCGCATTGATCATTTTCACACACTTTAGGCTGCGATCTTAAAAACACGGATGGGGCTCTGGACTGTAGCTGTCTGTATCCGTCCTTAATCCCAGTCACACGACTCCAGGAGCGCTGGGGATCTGCTGTGATACATTATTTCACACCAAGCAGGCGGCGGCATCTGTAAAACAAACATGATCGCTCGTTGACGGGCGCCACATCATTTGCGAGTTTGTTGTCCATTTTCAAGCCCACATTAGTTACTCTGTCGTACTTCTCCACATTACAGCATGGCTGTGCTAGCTAGCCAAGTCACCTTATATCTGTAGGGAGGGCTGGACTAGTTTAGGCAGGCATGAATGAAGTTCGATACTCTTAACATTTCGGGGGGGGAAACTCATTAATTCTCTCTCATTACAGTCACCGAGCAGTAAAAACACGTTATTGTTCAAGAATGAACAGACTCCTCTACCTGTGAATAAAGTGCGTTTGACAAGATTAGCTAACCCAAGTTTCTGAAACCGAGTCGAAAGCGAAATGTCCAACAGGCACACGGGCCTATTACCTTCACCAAAGTGCCATTACTAGCGAGGGGCAGCCTGCTTCTTCCCGGGGCTCTCCAAATAACACAGACTGGCAAACTTGTCATGTCTTCACCGCCATCGTTCCTCCTCGTCCTGCGTTTCTCTCTCCTGGAAAACTCACAAACCTGTCGCACCGCCGCTCGTCCCCGCGTGGCGCGCAACACGATCAGACAAGAGCAGGCGCGCTCACGCGGCCGCATTCCAGGGCGCGAGCCCCAACCCCCTTCCTGCCTGCACGGAGACGCAGACGGAGAGGAGACCAGGAATGGCGTGGGAAAAGACCCCCGTCCCGCAGAGCAGTCTCACCTACCGCATCTCCAGTGCAGTTTCTTCAAGTGCGAAAAGTGTCTTTTGATTATATGCATTTCTTTGTTCAAGGGACGTTCACACTTAAACTAAAGTGAGGAAACTAACTCTGCAACTGAAAAAGTAAACCCGCTTCCATTCCTGTGTTTGCAATTTGCTTTTAATTAAGCGTTTAAGTATCTTTAAAAATGCCAGAAAATAAAGCTTTTAAAAGTTCTCTATTTTTTTTCCAAATTCATCTTCTGGAGTTCAGTTGAGCTCATTCTCCCCAACAGTGAAATAACTATAAAAATGAAACGAATAAATTGTTATAGGCCTATTTGCCAATTACACATGCCTCTGTGGGAGAAAGAATGTTTATTAAAAGTATTTAAAAAATTATGTCACGGTTTCTCTTTATGTTTGTTTTTCTTTGCAAACATATGTTTGGTTATGCAAAGACACTGACAGCAAATAACAGTCATAGTGTTTTCATACCGCGACAGATGCGAAATCTGCAAACTTAAAACGTAGCAATTAATGCATCAGGCCATATTATGCCCCGCTGGCAGTCTTCGCTTGGCAAAACAGCGGTGCAAAATGCACTTTGCTAAATGAAGTCTTATGAGCATCTGCGTCTATATTCATGTAGCTTATTTGCAGAACACCAAGGTGCAGAGGCCCTTTATTGGTCCAAATACAGCGTCTCACTATGGGTGTGCCGCAACGTCTCCGGGGGACAAAGTAAGTGGGTCACAGTTGCGGGGTGATGTGGCAGCTGGAGCCGGTTGCAGTAACTTCCAGCCCTGGGCTCACACATGCCTGCCTTTTATTCTTAACAAACGTCTGCTCTGGAAGTTCGTTTGGGCCTCGTTCTGTCAGTGCAATTAAATGTTTATGTAGCTGCTTCACTATTGGGGCACTGCGTTCTAAGAAACGAAAAGTGTATAATGCAGGTATTTACGTTAAGACATTGCCCTTTCATCAAAACACACCGTAGACATCCAGCTCGTTCTTTGACCGGTTAACTACAGTTTACAGAGCAGAGGCTAGACAGCGACGCTTGATGTGTTTAGATTATGAGCTCCGTTGGCTACGTGTCGTGTCTTCCTATCTGACTTGCACAGCTGAAGATCCTCCAAAGTACATACAAATGAATGAGTAATGAGAACGCTAAATCTATTCCCCATTTGAAAAATATTTTTAAATGGTCTTAGGTCTGAGTTAGAGGCATGAAAATAAGATAATAAAACATCATGAGATGGATATAGGTAAAAAAAAAATGGATATAACAGTGACATTTGGTATCTCATCTCATCACTTATCCTTGTTGAACAATATGCTGTAATGTACTTAGCTTCCATTCTTGTTGTCTATTTATATATCTGTTATCTATATTTCCATAAAAGCTTGAATTGGTAAACAAACTAGCACAACTAACCACAAATGTTAATGATTAAATGAAGACCATATGCACATCAGTAGGTACATATTTGATGTCCAAAGTGTGGCACTGTGTTTCTTTGTAATAAAGATGTCTTTGCAGACTGAGGTTTGGCACACAATGCTGGTGCAGATGGTGAAATGTTTAACTTGAACGTGTTTTCTTGGCTTTTTTGTCTTACAGAACAAGTTCAAGGAGAATCCAGTGTACGTCCTTAAGCATATGCACTGTGATAAATGAACCGCAAATAATGCTAACATGGAGAAAGCATGAAGAACTACTTTGAATAACAAATTTTTAGGATACACTTAGCTGTGGGTCAGACATCCATTTAAAAAGCTTCAAAACATAGTAGGGTCTCTTCCTCTAGTGGGACTCTTGCAATAACCACATTATTGCAGTTACTGTTTCAAAGGCATAAATAATAGTTTGTACTGTATGTCCAGTGGCATCAGATTTCTTCTCTGTTTCCTTGTGGTATTTCCTGCTTTCTACTTGGAGCTTGTCTGAGGGTCGGGGTTATCTGATAAACACAGCTTAAAATGCCCATTCACTTCTCCTTAAGTTCACAACTGATGTAATCATGTCCCCACTGGAAGGCGATTGCATCAGCTGTGAACGTGATTTTATTTATGAATGGAATGACACACCTAGAGTATGAGCATTAGGACTGCCAACAGTGACATTTATGGCTGACCATTCATTCTAAACGCAGATTACTTCCAAACATTTTTGACCAAGGATGTATCAGATATAAATTCTCAGTTGTGAATGAAAATCGCATTAGACATATTTATCAAGATGTGGGTGTCCACTGTGAAAATATACAGCACATCTTCCATAACTCTAAAGCTGACACGAGACTTTATGGTCCAGTGCTTCTTCTGAAACCTTTTGTTTTTGGTTGCTGCAAAAAGAAACCCTTTAAGATCTAGAATTAAAAACCGACCTTGCATTATTTTATAAAAGTAAAACCCCTACTAATACTTGTAATAACACTTGTACATAAATGTTGGTGAGCAAGAGATAGTATGACTCCCCTGCCTAGGGTCCATGTGAGCACATGCTTCATTGGCTCGGGTGCTGTAGCCCACGCACATGTGGCCAGCCTGGGTGCACGGACCATCGCGTGCCTCCTGCCCCATCTCCTAGTAACCAGGAGGCCTGAAATGCATGAAATTCAGACAGGCGATCACTAAGGGCAGCTCTTCCCTCTTTCTTCATTTCCCTGGTGCAGAGCCGCTTTGTTAAGCACAACCGTTGTCAGGCCAACCCCAGCCCCCCTCCACGGTGTACTGTATCTGCGACTCCAAAGCTCACCAAAATTCCAGCTAGGATCCTAGCCTGCAGAAGCAGTACATTAGCATGGCTTGCGTCACAGCTCCATGGTCACTGTGATCATGTGGTAATGAAGTACATCTCTGGTCATTTTCCCCCACATACCTCATATGGGAGTCAGATCTATGGCACTACAACAAAACCTTTTTGTTAAACCACATCATGAATATGTAGAGTGCTGTTGTACGAAATGTACTGAAGTCACTCACAGAGTATGTCTTTATTATTTTAACTGACTGCATAACCACTTAAAATCTGTTATTCGCTGATGTAACATTAATAAGCAGTTGCTTTGACTCCATGACCTCAAGGACACATTGAAGAAACTAAGATAAAATCCTAGATTTCCCCTGCACACTTAAACACAGTTGTCCTCCCTTCATCAGATTCAAATGTAAATCATGGCAGCCTGTGTTAAAAATAGCAACCCTCACCCTCACAACCCTGGTCCTCGCACTAGCCCACAGTCCTCTTAGATGGAGTTAAACTTCATTATTATGTTTGGTGTTCAGCATAACCACATGATAAGATCATGGCTTCACAGTTGAACAAATAGTGATTCTTTTATGAATCTGATCATTTTGATCATTATGAATCGCACACACACACACACACACACACACACACACACAGTGATGGCTGGTTAACAGAGATATTGAATGAAACGTGGGGTTTCTTTTCATTTCTACGCTGATGACAGCCAGATTCATATACCGCTGAAAAGAAATGACATGTGTTCTTTTAAATCATTGCTTTTATGTCTTGACAATGTTAAAGCCTGGATGTCGTTAAACTTTTTAGATTTTAATGAAAAAAAGACTGAAGTGATGGTTTTTGGGCCCAGTGGTCCCTGTGAGGTCCTCCCTGTTGACTTGGGTTACCTGTCATCATTTAAAAAGTCAACAGTTTGTATTTAGGTTTTAAAATGGACAGTGATGTTAAATTGGATCGGCAAATTGCGGCAGTAGTGAAGGGCAGCTTCTTCCAGCTGAGGCAGCTGGCTAAGGTGAAGTCTATCCTTGCACAGGAGCACTTTGAAACAGTGATCCACGTCTTCATAACATCGTGGCTGGATTACTGTAATGCACTGTATTTTGGAGTTGGCCAGTCCTCCCTCAAACGGCTTCAGCTGGTACAGAATGCTGCTGCCAGATTATTGACTGGAGCGCACAAGAGGGAGCACATCACTCCTATCCTGGCCTCCCTCCACTGGCTGCCCGTGTGTTTTAGAATTAATTTTAAGATTCTTTTATTTATTTTTAAATCTTTAAATGGACTTGCCCCACCGTACCTCTCTGAGCTGCTTCATCCATACACTCCCACTCGGTCGCTCAGATCAGCTGATCAGTTGCTCTTGAAGGTGCTGAGGGCAAAACGTAAGCCCAGAGGGGATTGAGCGTTCTCAACTGCTGCACCTAAATTATGGAATGACCTTCCGATCCATATTAGACATGCCTCATCACTGTCAATATTTTTATTCCTTGGCTTTTACCCCAGCATGTGTCTTTTAATCTGGTTTAAATAGTTTTTAAAAAGGTTTTTATGTTTATCTATTTTATGTTTTTATACTGTATTATTTCTTAACATCTTATATTCACGGGTGGTTACATACCTTGTGTTATGTTCTTTTCATTTGATTGTATTCCTATGTACAGCACTTTGGCACGGCCTTGGCTGGTTATAAAGTGCTATATAAATAAAGCTGAGTTGAGTTGAGAGATTATAATTTTTAGTATTTATACGTGAATTCTGCCCTTCTTTCCTTTTCTAGGGAGTGATGGATTATAGCAGCAGGAGCTCTTTCCCAGAGACCTGACCAGTGTCCTCTCAACGGCCAGCAGGTTGCTCAGACAGTTCTGGCCAAGTCCTGCAGCTTCATGACTTTGCTTGTTTTAAGAAGGCTTGTTTCTCTACGTCTGCTGATGTAGCTTAAATGGTTGCAGCTATAGCCATTGGCTTGTTGCAGCTAAGGACACACACACACAGAAATAACAAGGACCCCAGAATAGTGAACCTGGCTTCAACACACACACAGAAGGACCACAGAATAGTAAACCTAGTGTCCTCAGCTCCCCCCTCCCTCCACACAAAGACCACACAATACTGAACCTGGTGTCCTCTCTCTCTCTCTCTCTCTCACACACACACACACACACACACACACACACACACACACACACACACACACACACACACACACACACACACACTCTATTCTGTAAAAATATTATTATGGAAACCTGACAGACCTCATTGCCACTCTGGCACAGTGCTCAACAAAACATTTATGAACAAAGAAATTCAGATATACACTGTCCACACTAGGAATAATAAACGATGGAAAGTTTTACACCCATTATGTTTACCCAGTCCTGGAGAGTACTTACCGTCTCTGTAGTTACTGCTCTTCACTGTGAGGAGTCCTCACTCTACATAGTTTGGTACCTGAGGTGACTGAACTCAAGGGTTGGATTTGACTGCTTAAGGGAACTTACTATGTAATTTACTTGCTGACCAAACTACTGCTGATGCTCCGTTCTGCTATGTGTATGTTGTGCTTACATGTACAAACAATAAGCATGAATAAATTCAAAGTACACAACACATTTGTAAGTCGGTCTGGATAACAAAATGTAAATGTATAAACATCATCCTTGCCCATACATTAATATTTTGGTTATTTTTTCTGTTTAGGTGGTTCAATTTTTAGCTGTGTTATTGTTATCATGCAGATATGTTAATCTCAGTTCTCCCTGTAGGTAGGTCATATAGATCATTTTCATACATTTTCTAGATTTACATGTTCCAAAATCACTATCACTGGTGTTGTGATTCTGAATAGTCACGTCCCACTAAGGTAAAACATATTAGCTATATTTATGATCAATTTAGAAACTTCATAAAGGTCCAGCCTAATAAGCTTTTTATTTATTTATTAATTTCTTGAGCAGATAAATGTTGATTCTCCAGTTGCCACAAGACATCTGTGCAGACCACTTTAAAATGTAGGTTAATGTAGAGGACGTGAATATAAACCTCCACTGGAAACAGACCATCCAGACATATATATATTTTCATTATTATCAGAGGTGTCAATTCCAGGTTCAGAAAGTAAAAGTCCTCACCAGGATTTTGCTCAAGCTTGCTAGTGCAATCCAGGTCAAATTAGTGGAATCAACACAATCCAGGAAGCCTGAGCAAAATCGTGGTGAGGACTTTTACTTTCTGAACCTGGAATCGACACCTCTGATTATTATTTCATAATATTATCATTATCTGTGACTTTATTATTATTTTTTATAACATTTGTGAGAGGGTATAAGCAGTCCAGTTGGTATTTTCCTACAGAGCCTGTAGAGGGCGCTCGGCACTTACCATTAGGGAACCGCATGCCTCTGGCAAAATACAAAAAGGTCAGAATAAACCTTATGCCACAGGCTAAACGCAACTCCATCGTTGTGCTGTTTCCCTTCGTTACCACAGAGAGAGAGAAAGAGAGAGAGAGAGAGAGGGAAAGACAGAACGAGGAAGAGAGTGAGCAAGCTGCTCTCATAACACCATCATAACGTCATCCCAGGGGTTGACGTCATCTTGTGCCTGGCCAAGGTTCCCCTAGGCCTGTGGCCGGCAACATTAACATATCTTCAATTAAAACAAAACTAGGTGGGAATTGGATAGCAATTTCACAATGTGCTTATTTCTCAAATCTGACCAAATCACAAAGTTTATTGTTCTGTATTTTTGAAATTGCATGTAACAAACATAAAGTATTTTAAAGTCATTTGTTTGATCCACACTACCATCTGAATAGCCTCCATATATTTAGTGTTCCAAAAAGGTTGGGACACTAAACAAATTGTGAATTAAAAAAATGAATGCAATGATATGGAGGTGCCAACATCTAAAATTTTATTCAGAATACAATTGTCAAAGTCAAAGTCAAATTTATTTATATAGTGCTTTTCACAACACACGTTGTCAGAAAGCAGCTTTACAATCGTATGGGTCCAGATCCCTAATGAGCAAGCCAAAGGCGACAGTGGTGAGGCAAAACTCCCTATAGGGTGGGGGTTTAGGAAGAAACCTCGGGAGGACCAAGACTCAAAAGGGAACCCATCCTCCATTGGGCGGCCCATTAACACAAGTCCGTGGTCGCAGGGTGGTTTCAAAGTTCCACAGCAACAGTCAAGGCTCCTGTTCCCCGGCCAAGCAGCCTCAGTCCCCTCGGTGCAGGCGGTGGGCCTCAGGTGGGCCAGCATCAGCACGACCCCTCGTGGCAATAGCTTGTCCAGCCCCAGCATCAGCATGTTCGCCAGACCATGCCCCCGGGTGCCTGCAGGTGCCTGTATCCAATCGTCTTGGGTGGAGGCATGCAAGAAGATAGAAATACAGACTGAGTGGACATGAATTTAATCCACCATTGATTTAAATGTACATAGCTCACGTGTCAGTGATGAGCATGTGGCTCCGGCAGACTAATCTATAGCAGCATAACTAAAGGGAGGGATTCAGAGGTGACCACAGGCATGAGGGCTCACTGAGACATTGCTTTCCAGTCAAGTCATTGTCACAAATAGAGTGATGCCATGACATAACTGGATGACAGCATCAACATCTCAGATCACCAGAAATCTCAACGTTTGGGGGCCCCCAAGCTCCAACACCTTACAAGGGGAATATTAGCTGAAGGCTTGATTAAATAGGTGAGGTCTAGATTTAAAAATTGGAACTGTGTCAGAATCTCGGATTGGAGCTGGAAGGCTATTCCATAATTGGGGGGCTTTAAAGGAGATCACAGATCAAAAGTTAAAACTGAGACAATGTATCATTTTAAGGGAAACAATTTTATGGCATCAACAAATCCCAAAAAGTTGGGACAAGGCCATTTTTACCATTGTGTGGTATCCCCCCTTCTTCTTACAACACTCAACAGACATCTGGAGACAGAGGAGACCAGTTTCTCAAGTTTAGAAATAGGAATGCTCTCCCATTCACGTCTAATACAGGCCTTTAACTGTTCAATCGTCTTGGGCCTTCCTCTTTATGATGTGCCTAATGTTTTCTATAGGTGAAAGATCTGGACTGCAGGCTGGCCATTTCAGTCCCCAGATCCTTCTCCTACGTAGCCATGATGTTGTGATTGCTGCAGAATGTGGTCTAGCATTATCTTGTTGAAAAATGCAGGGTCTTCCCTGAACGAGATAATGTCTAGATGGGAGCATATGTTGTTCTAGAACCTGAACATAGTTCTCTGCATTAATGGTGCCTTTCTAGACATGCAAGCTGCCCATGCCACAAGCACGCATGCAACGCCATACCATCAGTGATGCAGGCTTCTGAACGGAGCGTTGATAACAACCTGGGTTATCCTTGTCCTCTCTGGTCCAGATGACATGATGTCCCAATGTTCCATAAAGAACATCAATTCGTGACTCATTTTGCCACCCTCCATTTTAAATGACCCCTGGCCCAGTGCAAACGTCAGAGCTTATGGAGCTTGCTTAGAAATGGCTTCCTCTTTGCACTGTAGAGTTTCAGCTGGTAACGGCGAATGGCACGGTGGATTGTGTTCACTGACAATGCTTTCTGGAAGTATTCCTGAGCCCATTCTGTTATTTCCTTGACAGTGGCATTCCTGTTTGAGGTTCCTATTCATGTGTCACAGGCACTGCCCTATGCAACCGTATAGTGGCTTTGCTTTTTCTCAGCTCAGTGTGCCAGTCGTTCCCCCTGTGCACAGCTGTACTGAAACTGAACAGCGCTGGCACAAACCTCGGACAATCGTAAGTTTATAATAATCACACTAAATTAATGATCTAATTTAATGCACTGCCTGAATTAAATTACAGCAACTTTTGTCTATATTATTAGGGTGTAAAGCCAGGACCAATCAACAACATGGTGATCACAAAACCTGTGCCAAATCGAACATCTCAAGTTGGAGTTAGGTAAGGTGCTTAATTACTTCTAATTACACATGCAATTGTGCAGTTTAGTTGCTCCATCACAAATGGATATAGTTACAATTAACTTTTATTTAAATATTCTAATTTAATATTAAACGAAATGCTTATAGTTTGGGGTATTGTCTGTACTTGAATTTGTAGGAGTGGACTCTACAGGGGCATGGTAAGCCCTTTACCGGATCCATGCATGTTTAGAGTGACAGAGGCCTATGAAAAATTTGGCCTTGAAGACAAACCACTGGTGACCACTATGGGCATGGCACCCCACAAGCCAGCTGTGCAGTGTGCATTTGGTATGGTGCAGGAAGGCAGTGTTCTGTCATATCAGCAGCCTGTTTTATCATCACGACACATCACTCTCCACCCTGATGTGCCACAAAACGGAAGGGAACCACATCTGCGCGCTCGATACCCAGTGACGCGCCGCTCAGGTTCGCAGTCGCTCCCCACATTAAACACAAGACAAACGGGGAGCAAGGCGACAGTGACGAGCGGTATCCGCGTCACACACCAAACACTTAACAATAAACACAAACGAGCAACGCACACTGATTCACATACCCGCTGCCACACACACACACACACACTTCACACCACACAACAAGAGCTTTCCCAGGGAAGACAGCCCTGGTCCTTGCCATGCCACACACACACAACACAAAAGCACGGTGGAACTCTCGCAACAAACAACGGACACGAAGAGCTTTCACAGGGCAGACTGCCCTGGTCCTCACCGTGCTACACACACACACAAAACACATAAGCACGGCGGAGCTCTTCAAACAAAACACCACGCAGACAAACACTTACCACGAGACATGACCACGAACGAAGGAGAAAGAAAAGGAGACTGGCGGCTTCCGAAAGCGGCTGGTCATTCTGTGACGGGCAGGGTGAGCTAAATAAAATGGAAGCGATCACGCCAAGTCTCAGGGAAAAAGGATGGTTTAATATAGAAAGTGCGCAAACCAAAAACCCGTGACGTTGATCCAAATGAAGGATATAATGACCAGCTGTCAACTGGTACAAAGACAAGACATATATAGACAAACAAACGACCCTCAGGTGAGACGGATCGCGGGCTCCGCCCACCTGAGGGACGTACACAACAACCACAATAACACCACAACTGCCGCTGTAGACGGAGGTGACCAGTAGGGGGTCTGCCGTACCGTTACAATGCCACTGTAAATAACTGGTTAATGTTTACTGTGTGGGAAAGGGAAATTATGCCATCTAACAACTTGTTTTGTTTGATTCTTCTTATTACCCATTCTTTGTGTACTCTAAGACGGGCTATGAATTGTGTTATGCAGGCATCTGACTTTGCTTTGACAAAAATGGTAGGCAGTAGACTTTGCACTTAACACAATCAATAATTAGGAAGCCCTTGTCAACCATCACTGCCATTTCTTCTGTGAGCAACTTGGCCAATCCTGACTCTTTGTCACTGAATGACCCAGCGTAAAGTGAGGATACAAATGTCACTACACCGTGTGGGGCTATGCCGTGTGGGGCTATGGCAACTAGGCCCTGGTGCAGTGAGACTTGTAAGTGGAGTACATCTCACTTTGTAGGAGTGGTGATGATGGTGTTTGACACCTGAGCTCAGTGCAGTCCAACATAACCTGAGTATCAGGATAGTCTTGGAATTCTGAAGGAAGGTTTTTTTTCACGTCCTCTGGTGACAGCTAAATGCACACAGATCCAAGAAGTGTGTAGAGAAAGTTTGTCCAGGTAATTCGGCTCACTGTGGAAGGACGGATGTTAAAACGGTGTCCCAAGTCTCTCTCCTTGAGTCCAACAGAGAGGTGCACAAGAAAAAGGAAAAATTCATCAATTGTCTGCAGCACCTGCCTCTGTGAAGGAAATTATGTAAAATGTTAAAGAATTACAATTATGAACATACAAGCTCTCTAGAGCATTCTATGACATTCCTAAGGGTCAAGTAATCTGAGACTGCACTGCCCTCAGGTGTTGGACACCACAACTATGAGGTAAGGTTGTTTACCACATTGTAAATAACACAGCATTTATAACATCTGGGGGGTATTCCACGAAGCGAGCTAACTCAGTAAGCCGGGCTTTTTTAAAACAAGCCTGGCTCATTTTGCTCAAATTCGGTTCCACGAAAGAGGCTAGACTTAAGCCTCGTTCAGTTACTACAGCAACATATACGTTTGAACAAACCTGCTCTGTACCAGGCTAGAGTTGAGGCTTAAGGCCCATTCACACCCTACGGTAATTACGGATACGGACCCTTTAGCTTAGCTGGACCGTTTCTATTGGCTGAGCAGTGTGATGTCAGTCTCGCCATCTGGGAACAAGGTTCCGCTGCAGTTCTATCCATTAAATTGCTGTGGATGTAGCATATCATATCATATCTTTATACATTTAATTAAGTACTGTAATTATTAGTTTGGAATGATTGCAGGTTATTATTATCAGAATTTAATAGCCTACAGCGAGTTAAATTTAATTAGTGGTCGGCCGTTATCAGCGTTAACGCGGTTAACGGCCCAACACTATTCCAAATGCAATTTATATTTCGATCTTCAGAGTACATATTCATTGTTAATCAGTGAGGTTTCTGCACATTTCAATATATTGGTTTAATCTTAACAAATTCAGGTCAGTGTAAAATGGAATACAGAGTATAATCGCAGTTACGGTCAACAAACATACATTAGCATACACTCTATATCACAAAAAATAAAATTATTTGTACCTGAGTATTAATAAGCTTTGCGCTTCTTTGCCAGTGGCGCATTTCACTGCGGTCACGCCATCTGCACTTCGCAAAAGCTCGGTCGCGCTATCTACACTGAAAACTCTCTTACGCTCATACACGCGGTATTACGGTAGCGCTTTGGGAAACGACGCAGGATGAAATCTAAGCGCAGATATTGAAAACCCATGAATTGATGTTCTGAACCTTAATTAAATATATCTAAAAATGCTCATAATTTGCTTTTCAGTTATTTTAACTGTTTTAAGTCATTGGGCATTTTAAGTCATGATACCAAACTCAAATTAGAAGATGGCAAAAGCCTGCTAAATGGCGATTTGGTTGCTTATTTTCACTATTTGGAGCTCTATAAAATACACAAAACAAATTGTTATCGAACCAGTCCACTACATTCTTGAAGAACACTTCCTACTTTATCATTCCTGTGATTTGCAAGTGTTTTTACTGTAGCATTTTGGAATAACATGGTGGCAAACTCCTGATACATGACGATTCGTTTGCTTATTTTCAATATTTGGAGCTCAATAAAATACAAAAATCAAATTGTTATCAAACCAGTCAACTACATTCTTGAAGTATACTTCCTACTCTATCAATCCTGTGATTTGCAAGTAATTTTACTGTAGCATTATGGAATAACATGATGGCAAACTCCTGATACATGACGATTCGGTTGCTTATTTTAACTATTTGGAGCTCAATAAAATACAAAAATCAAATTGTTATCAAACCAGTCCACTACATTCTTGAAGTATACTTCCTACTCTATCAATCCTGTGATTTGCAAGTAATTTTACTGTAGCATTTTGGAATAACATGATGGCAAACTCCTGATACATGACGATTCGGTTGCTTATTTTCAATATTTGGAGCTCAATAAAATACAAAAATCTAATTGTTATCAAACCAGTCCACTACATTCTAGAAGAACACGTCCTACTCTATCAATCCTGTGATTTACAAGTGTTTTTACTGTAGCATTTTGGAATAAGATGCTGGCAAACTCCTTATACATGACGATTCGGTTGCTTATTTTCAATATTTGGGGCTCTATAAAATACACAAATCAAATTGTTATCAAATTACTCCACTACATTCTTGAAGAATACTTACTAATGTATCATTCCTGTTATTTACTAGTGTTTTTACTGTAGCATTTTGGAATAAGAGGCTGGCAAACTCCTGATGCATGACGATTTGGTTGCTTTTATTTACTATTTGGGGCTCTATAAAATACACAAATCAAATTGTTATCAAATTACTCCACTAGTTTCTTAAAGTACACTTCCTAGTGTATCATTCCTGTGATTTACAAGTGTTTTTACTGTAGCATTTTAGAATAACATGATGGCAAACTCCTGATACATGACGATTCGGTTGCTTTTATTTACTATTTGGGGCTCTATAAAATACACAAATCAAATTGTTATCAAATTACTCTACTATATTCTTGAAGTACACTTACTAATGTATCACTGTTGTGATTTACAAGTGTTTTTACTGTAGCATTTTGAAATAACATGATGGCAAACTCCTGATGCATGAAGTTTCGGTTGCTAATTTTCAATATTTGGGGCTCTATAAAATACACAAATCAAATTGTTATCAAATTACTCCACTACATTCTTGAAGAATACTTACTAATGTATCATTCCTGTTATTTACTAGTGTTTTTACTGTAGCATTTTGGAATAAGAGGCTGGCAAACTCCTGATACATGACGATTCGGTTGCTTTTATTTACTATTTGGGGCTCTATAAAATACACAAATCAAATTGTTATCAAATTACTCTACTATATTCTTGAAGTACACTTACTAATGTATCACTGTTGTGATTTACAAGTGTTTTTACTGTAGCATTTTGAAATAACATGATGGCAAACTCCTGATGCATGAAGTTTCGGTTGCTTATTTTCAATATTTGGGGCTCTATAAAATACACAAATCAAATTGTTATCAAATTACTCCACTACATTCTTGAAGAATACTTACTAATGTATCATTCCTGTTATTTACTAGTGTTTTTACTGTAGCATTTTGGAATAAGAGGCTGGCAAACTCCTGATACATGACGATTCGGTTGCTTTTATTTACTATTTGGGGCTCTATAAAATACACAAATCAAATTGTTATCAAATTACTCTACTATATTCTTGAAGTACACTTACTAATGTATCACTGTTGTGATTTACAAGTGTTTTTACTGTAGC
The DNA here is from genome assembly GCF_052324685.1 of Brachyhypopomus gauderio. NCBI lineage: Eukaryota > Metazoa > Chordata > Actinopteri > Gymnotiformes > Hypopomidae > Brachyhypopomus > Brachyhypopomus gauderio. The sequence goes on from NC_135214.1 coordinate 17,750,333, forward strand.
ATTTTGAAATAACATGATGGCAAACTCCTGATGCATGAAGTTTCGGTTGCTTATTTTCAATATTTGGGGCTCTATAAAATACACAAATCAAATTGTTATCAAATTACTCCACTACATTCTTGAAGAATACTTACTAATGTATCATTCCTGTTATTTACTAGTGTTTTTACTGTAGCATTTTGGAATAAGAGGCTGGCAAACTCCTGATACATGACGATTCGGTTGCTTTTATTTACTATTTGGGGCTCTATAAAATACACAAATCAAATTGTTATCAAATTACTCTACTATATTCTTGAAGTACACTTACTAATGTATCACTGTTGTGATTTACAAGTGTTTTTACTGTAATTTGATAACAATTTGATTTGTGTATTTAACACTAGGACTACCACCATTTTGATATTCCCCTACTAGCTCCCAAGAGCTCGTCAAAAGACGAGGTGCTGGGCACCAGGCCATTCAGGCCTGTCCTTTGTTATGTATATTGAGCCATCTCCAGGTAGACGGGGGGGGGGGGGGGGGGGGGGGGGTGGGTGGGTGATAGTGGGAACTGTGTAGATCCATTTACTCAGATGGAGAAGAAAAAACCCTGGCCTCCCCTTGGGGTAGGAGTGCCTCGGTGGTGGATGGGTGTGTATGTGTGGGTACATATATGAGTGTGTTGCACATATGGGATATAGTGGCAATTTTTCAAAAGACAAAAACTATTTCAAATAAGGTAAAAACTATTTCAAATAAGAATGTAGTGGAGTAATTTGATAACAATTTAATTTGTGTATTTTATAGAGCCCCAAATAGCAACCAAATCGCCATTTAAGATGATTTTGCCAGCCTCTTACTCCAAAATGCTACAGTAAAAACACTTGTACATCACAACAATGATACATTATTAAGTGTACTTCAAGAATGTAGTGGAGTCATTTGATAACAATTTGATTTGTGTATTTTATAGAGCCACAAATAGTGAATAAAAGCAACCAAATCGCTATTTAACATGATTTTGCCAGCCTCTTACTCCAAAATGCTACAGTAAAATTACTTGCAAATCACAGGAATGATAGAGTAGGAAGTCTACTTCAAGAATGTAGTGGAGTCATTTGATAACAATTTGATTTGTGTATTTTATAGAGCCCCAAATATTGAAAATAAGCAACCGAATCGTCATGTATAAGGAGTTTGCCAGCCTCTTATTCCAAAATGATACAGTAAAAACACTTGTAAATCACAGGAATGATACATTAGTAAGTATTCTTCAAGAATGTAGTGGAGTAATTTGATAACAATTTGATTTGTGTATTTTATAGAGCCCCAAATATTGAAAATAAGCAACCGAAACTTCATGCATCAGGAGTTTGCCATCATGTTATTTCAAAATGCTACAGTAAAAACACTTGTAAATCACAACAGTGATACATTAGTAAGTGTACTTCAAGAATATAGTAGAGTAATTTGATAACAATTTGATTTGTGTATTTTATAGAGCCCCAAATAGTAAATAAAAGCAACCGAATCGTCATGTATCAGGAGTTTGCCAGCCTCTTATTCCAAAATGCTACAGTAAAAACACTAGTAAATAACAGGAATGATACATTATTAAGTATTCTTCAAGAATGTAGTGGAGTAATTTGATAACAATTTGATTTGTGTATTTTATAGAGCCCCAAATATTGAAAATAAGCAACCGAAACTTCATGCATCAGGAGTTTGCCATCATGTTATTTCAAAATGCTACAGTAAAAACACTTGTAAATCACAACAGTGATACATTAGTAAGTGTACTTCAAGAATATAGTAGAGTAATTTGATAACAATTTGATTTGTGTATTTTATAGAGCCCCAAATAGTAAATAAAAGCAACCGAATCGTCATGTATCAGGAGTTTGCCATCATGTTATTCTAAAATGCTACAGTAAAAACACTTGTAAATCACAGGAATGATACACTAGGAAGTGTACTTTAAGAAACTAGTGGAGTAATTTGATAACAATTTGATTTGTGTATTTTATAGAGCCCCAAATAGTAAATAAAAGCAACCAAATCGTCATGCATCAGGAGTTTGCCAGCCTCTTATTCCAAAATGCTACAGTAAAAACACTAGTAAATAACAGGAATGATACATTAGTAAGTATTCTTCAAGAATGTAGTGGAGTAATTTGATAACAATTTGATTTGTGTATTTTATAGAGCCCCAAATATTGAAAATAAGCAACCGAATCGTCATGTATAAGGAGTTTGCCAGCATCTTATTCCAAAATGCTACAGTAAAAACACTTGTAAATCACAGGATTGATAGAGTAGGACGTGTTCTTCTAGAATGTAGTGGACTGGTTTGATAACAATTAGATTTTTGTATTTTATTGAGCTCCAAATATTGAAAATAAGCAACCGAATCGTCATGTATCAGGAGTTTGCCATCATGTTATTCCAAAATGCTACAGTAAAATTACTTGCAAATCACAGGATTGATAGAGTAGGAAGTATACTTCAAGAATGTAGTGGACTGGTTTGATAACAATTTGATTTTTGTATTTTATTGAGCTCCAAATAGTTAAAATAAGCAACCGAATCGTCATGTATCAGGAGTTTGCCATCATGTTATTCCATAATGCTACAGTAAAATTACTTGCAAATCACAGGATTGATAGAGTAGGAAGTATACTTCAAGAATGTAGTTGACTGGTTTGATAACAATTTGATTTTTGTATTTTATTGAGCTCCAAATATTGAAAATAAGCAAACGAATCGTCATGTATCAGGAGTTTGCCACCATGTTATTCCAAAATGCTACAGTAAAAACACTTGCAAATCACAGGAATGATAAAGTAGGAAGTGTTCTTCAAGAATGTAGTGGACTGGTTCGATAACAATTTGTTTTGTGTATTTTATAGAGCTCCAAATAGTGAAAATAAGCAACCAAATCGCCATTTAGCAGGCTTTTGCCATCTTCTAATTTGAGTTTGGTATCATGACTTAAAATGCCCAATGACTTAAAACAGTTAAAATAACTGAAAAGCAAATTATGAGCATTTTTAGATATATTTAATTAAGGTTCAGAGCATCAATTCATGGGTTTTCAATATCTGCGCTTAGATTTCATCCTGCGTCGTTTCCCAAAGCGCTACCGTAATACCGCGTGTATGCGCGTAAGTGAGTTTTCAGTGTAGATAGCGCGACCGAGCTTTTGCGAAGTGCAGATGGCGTGACCGCAGTCGCATTTCTGTACAGCGTTGGGGATGCAGAACATCTTAGTAAGGCGACGGTCTGCCGTGAAATTCGAAATGTTTGCCTTGCGCTTAAGCGCTTCCCTAATATATTCATCAAATTCCACAATGATGGGGCGTCTGCTGTTTTGCTCTAAAGCAGGGGTGGCCAACCCGTCATAGACCAAGAGCCACTTTTCTTACTGTGTTACGGCAAAGAGCCACATCGTACATGGGCGAGTGTAATCTGTTGAGCGGGGGGGGGGGGGGGGGGGGTGGCGAGTGTAAATTATTAGCTGTGAAGACAGTCAAATGCGTGTTTTCCACTACGCCGGTTTTAAAAGTATTAGCGGATCGCTAGGCTTGTAAACTAACCGCGCACCACGAAAATGTAGCAGTGTGTCGCCCCGTTTGTGCAGGTGAGCCCGCGGACCGGCTGGGGAGCCGCATGAAACCAGGCAAAGAGCCGCATGCGGCTCGCGAGCCGCGGGTTGGCCACCCCTGCTCTAAAGCAAGGTCTCCTGCAGGAGTGAGGGCTGCTACAGGAGGCCCACCACCAGTAGCAGCAGTAGCGGTTTTCTTTCTGGTTGCTAAAATATTATTATAAAAAAATAATATTATTATAATTATACAGTTATTTAATATGGTGATTTACCTTTTCCTGCACATTAGACTAATCAACTGTACTAACCATTCTGGAGTATATTTTTATATTTCACCTTGACCTGCTGCCACGTTCTCTTCATTTATCTAATAATAAACATAAGTACAGAAAATGTTGTATTTTGTTTATTTATTTATTTATTTGCAATTTACCGTAATTCCACAAATGTTCGACGTCGCTATACATACAGTGATTAACTACCTTACCTACAGTGGAATCAGTTTATAATAATATTTTAGAGGATAGGACGGGCTTTGATTTGATAGCAAATGTGTGTGTCCCAATGTCAAACCCGCTCCTACGCCCTTTCATACAAGTGACATCAAGGAAATATGAAACACTTAGTAATGACGCTTGTCGATTAAACAATATTATTTAGAGTTATCTGATGGTATGTTTAAGCGCGAAACATTAATGTGCGCGAGATTGTTGGAATCTTCGTGGCGAATTTAAAAAGCTAGCGCGAGCTAACCAGTTAACGGACGCTCAACGGTGAGCTATAGCCGATGACACCGCTCTTCCACCGAGTACTCCTGTTCACCGTTCAAAGTAAGTATCTTTGCTAACTGGCTAACATTTACAGTGGCCAACTTTCCTGAAGAACCCTAGCGTTCGTTTTTAGGAGCAGTTTTTTATATTCATAACTAGAAACGTGTCAATTCATACTAGCAAATACAATTATATTATTAATTTAGCATTAACTGGCTGCCGTTTACCGCTATATCAGAAATGTAATTCACGAGCTAGACAACGTTAGCGTCACTGTTGGCATACTGCCTCAGGAATGGTTATCGCTGGCTAGCCATTAACCTAGCCTCATTTTAGCTTTGGCTAACGCTAGGAAACATACTAATGGAAACACACTTGACTTGTCTGGCCTGTTGAGAATAAGTTTGAACAGCCGTGAATACAAATATGCAGGCTCAATTGAGGCATTAAAGGGCCAAAAGGATCAAATTAAATTGTATTGGCAAAATGATTTAGATCATAGGACTAAATCACATGCTGAGATTAGCTTTGTGTTTGTGGTCTTTCATGTAAGCAATAATTTTCAGTCAGTTCCAGTATTTGGCCAGTAGATGGCGCCCAAGTACTACCATACAGATATTACAATGATAAAAAAGACATTTTAGTGCAGGGGTACTCAAATAGAAATGATGAGGGGCCACAATTTTTTTTTTCAATGACTCAAGGGGCCATTTATTGGGACCGTGTATGATAACGTATCATAACAATTTATAACATTTCCTTTTTATTAAAAACAAAATATTACCTAAAATAAAAATATTATTTGCATTTGGGCATAAATTTAAATGAATAGCTATTAATTATCTCTGAATCCGTGAATGGATTCATGTGTTTTGCCAAAACCCATGCTACTCTAAGGGAGCATTGTTGCCATTTGTTGTTTTGTCAAAGAAGTGTGGAGGATTCGGTTGGATGTTTCATATGATGCTTTAAGAGCATTTAATTTTGTTGTTCTGATCTCTGAGTTTTGCGGAAATGTCTCTTCAAAATGCTTGAGTTTTGATTCATAGTGTCGTTTCACATTGCACATTTTTATTGCCGCAACAGTTTCTTGACATATTAAGCACATAAGGCGAGTGGTAGAAAGAACGCAAAACTTTCTGTCCATTCTGGCTGGAACTGGTGGTTTTTGCTGTCCAGTTTTTTTTTTTTGGGGGGGGCAATTTTCAGACATGTCATTATTGCTCCAGTCGGTAAACGTGTTGCTGCTGTTATCTGTTTATTGTTGCCATAGAGGCAATCCCCAGCCTCGTCTTGAGATCATGGTGCGTGATTTCAAAATAAGAGCGGACAGCGCGATTGAAAAAAAAAAATCATAAAAAAAAAAACGTTTCAAAACGGCTCGCGGGCCAGAAATAGATGCCCTATGTACGCAAAAAGGCCAGTGTGCCGCTATTTGAGTATTGGGGTTTTAGTGAATTAAAAGGTTCATTTGTAGCGAGGCAGTGCACTTTTTGTTATGAGATGTAATTGGAAAGTTATTTATCTCAATCAAGACCCATTACTTGTCTGTATTCTGCCTAACAGGATTGCAGCATGAGTTTTTATCATTTCTTAGGTTTTTGGGTACTATAGCGCCCCCGACAGGCCAATTTGAACCAAATTTGGCATACCTCACAAGGGCCTCAGTCTATAACAGGAACAGAGTATTTTATCCCTTTCAATACTTCGTTCACCAAAATACATGAGTACCTCATTTCTCACCATTTCATTGTCTTCTTCCTGATCGTTGTCCTCCTCATTGCTGTTGTTCTCCTCAGAGTCTGAGCCCAGCAATGTGTCCAGCACAGACATTGAAACTTGTGGTTGGGCACTGGCTAAGTCTTGTTCAACTGATGCCTGTGGTAGCTGTTCCTTTTCATGCCGTTTTGCTTGAAGAGCAAGAGTCTGAACTTTGACTTGCACTTTTAGGATATCACAGGGCCTGAAATTAATTTTTCAAAATGAGTGGGAATTCCCCCCTTAAATGTGTCACATAAGGGGGATTTCTACATTTTGGGGGGGGGGGGGGGGGGGGGGGGTACTTCTGGTGAACCTAAATACAGGTCTTGCTGTGCTTCAACAAGAGATATATATATATATATATATATATATATATATATATATATATATATATATATATATATATATACACACACACACATACATATATATGTATATAATATATATACATTGTAACTTGTCTCTTGGTTCTTCTCTACCCTGATCTGTCCTCTCCTTGGTCTTTCTTTTCAAAAAAAAAAAAAAAAAAACATTCCAACTGCTCTCTTGGAGGGCCAAGCTGAAATTAGCATACATTGGTTAGGCTTGTTATAACTAAATTTTACCTCTGTTTTGTGTGCTGAAATGTGTCATCACATCACAATCAGCTGACTGGGTATCAGGCAGAATTTTATGCATTGCAGTAATCCAGGGTTGCCAACTCTCACGCAATGAGCGTGAGACACACGCATTTGACCGTCTTCACACGCACAAACGCCATACATCCAATTTCTCACGCTGAAAAAATCTAGTTTATTTACCTCTGATCTACATCTATGATTCAATGAGTTACTAGTTCGCTTATATCGCTCTGATATAATACTTAAATGTGTCCATTTTACACCCCCCCAACAATTTACACACGCACACCCCGCCCCCAGCCAATATTTTGCACACACGCCGCCACCCCCCTCCCTCCCTCCCTCCTAAAATCAAATCTCACTCAGTGATAAAGTTGGCAACCCTAGTAATCTGTTTTTCTGCCCTTCTCCTCCGTTATTGACCACCTCTTTCAGATCAGCCTCGCGCTTTCTTTTCAGTGCTGCTGTATGAGAGACACTAGCCGAGTGGCGACTTAAAGTCGATGTTTTGTAGCATCGGCTGGTAAAAGGCACAGCACCGTACATTTTACAAATCGAGCAGCTCATTTCACCGCTATTAAGTTCGAGCCAAGGATATATTCTTGACCAGTTGGACTGAAACATATCTTTGGACTGCTGCTTTAGTTTACTACCGTCACCTGTGTGTGAATCCTGAGGATTAGTTTGGTCAACGTCGCCGCCGCTGCGGTGCTAGGAAGAGTGAGAGCGCCGAGTGCAGCGTCCAGTACGGACGTCGGTCTGTCCGACTATCTGTCCGTCTCACAATACAAACAGAGCTATTGTTTTGCTGAACGTTTTCGCTGTAATTGTGTGCGGGAGTTTCCCGCATTATTATGGATAAAATTGCGGGAATCGAAGAAATAGTGCGCAATTCCCGCAATCCCGCACTGAAATTCAGGCCCTGATATCATCTCATGAAAGGAACTTCAGCTTGCGGAATCTAGGGTCAAGGGCAGCAGTAATAATACACACATTTTGGCCATCTTCCCTGAATTTATTCTCACCCTCCCACCTTGACGCCATCTCCTGTGCTGCAGTTGTTTGAAAAGAGTTGACAGAACCAGACGTAAAGGAAGTTTTCTGTGTGGACTTCAGGAGACCCTTCACCAGTGGAGGTAAAGCAGAGGCAGTGACATAAGTGTCTCCACTTAGGAAGACAGTGGCTGGCTCAAAAGGCTTGAGAACTTGCTCCAGTTCCTCCAATAGTGTCCACTGGTCACCTTTCAGATCCAGATAGTGCTTGTTTTGTTGTGTGACCTCTGGATCTGAAAGGGTTGCAGTCAACGGCCACCTCTGCTCCAAGAGACAACTTACCATGTAATAAGAACTGTTCCATCTTATGGGTACGTCCTGGATCAATTTATGATCAGCTGTGCCCCACAGCTTTGGTTTTTGTTTAAGCTTACTGCTTGCCAACTCACTCCTCCTGAAATGCTCTACAAGGCACCTTGCAGCCCCAAGTGTCTTATTTATCTGGGGATCCTTTTTCAGGGCGTGGTTGATGACTAATTGAAATGTATGGCCAGCACACCGATGTGAAGCAACTCCATACTTCTCTTCCAAGATCCTGAGAGCTGCCACAACATTTGCAGCATTATCATGTACTATAGCCAGTACATCACTGAGAGAGAAACCAAACTTCTCTGCTGTCTTTTCCACCCATCCAGCAATATTTTCTGCTGTGTGGCGCTCCTCAAGTGGCATTGTAGTTAGACTGTATGATGTAAGCTCCCAGTCCTGATTAACAAAGTGGCAGGTGACTCCCAAGTATGCTTCAGTGGCAATACTTGTCCAAGCATCTGTGGTGAGTGTTATTTTTGATGTAACATTTTTAAGTTTGGTTTTTACTCTCTCAAAAGTGGCCACATATTTTTTCTCCATTAAATCTGTAAAGTGGCGTCTGGACGGGAGTATATAGCCTGTATGAAATGTCTTGATCATCTCACGGAAGCCTTGTCCCTCCACAATAGCAAGAAGTCTCATATCCTTGATGATCATTTGAAGGATGCTGTCAGAAAGCTCGGCGGCCATCTGCGGTGTACATGGACTCGGGTTTCTTTTGGGGAAAAATTCCTGCACACTTCTTTGCTTGACACTTATAAAGAGATACACAAAGCATGTTAGAATCAAAGATATTTGCACATTTCAAAATGATCACTTATGTGTTTTCAGAGGTCTCAGAAAAAAACAGACCTCAGATTCTAATTGCTGCATCAATTTAATTCTATTACTGTATTTCATGGCAACACTTTACCTGAAATACAATATAGGCTAAATATTCTACTTATAAACTAGGCCTAAAAGCTTAAATAGTTAGGGTAAGTGTACCCATTAAGCCCATGCACCCTTTAAGCCCACTTTCAACTTTGATGTCAATTTACAAACAAAGGAAAACATATTTTGGCAACCATTACTTCATCTAATCCAGTGGTTCTCAAACTTTTTAGACAAAGTACCACCAACTGTCAAACGAAAAACCTCCACGTACCACCTACTACCCCCCCCCCCCCCCCAAAAAAAAAAAAAGAAAAAGCTGTTTGGCAAGTTTAAGTTGTTGACGGGGGGGGGGGGGAATGTAAATTGTTACCGGGAGGATGTAAAATGGACACGAATTAAGTATTATATCACGATGGTTGGCGCCAGAGCGAACTAGTAACTCATTGAATCATAGATGTGGATCAGAGGTAAATAAACTTAGATTTTTTTTTTGTCGACGTGAGAAATCGGATGTGTGGCGTGTGAAGACGGTCAAATGCGTGTGTCTCACGCATTTGGCAACCCTGCTCATTACACACATATGTTATAATGTCAGGGTTGCCAACTCTCACGCATTGAGCGTGAGACACACGCCATCCACCGGCAATATAACACTGAATCTGTGTCCATTTTACGTTCGGCACCCCCCCCCCCCCCCCCGCTCAACAAAATACACTCGCCACCGGCTCCAGGTTAAAATCTCACTCCAAGCGAACGTCAAAAGTTGGCAACCCTGTAATGTAGTTCTCCTGTAGTTCGTGTTGGTAGTGGTTGGTTTACAGCACAAAAAGTCTTCGTGCGACATGCCCTCATACTCATATCGCACGTAAACGAGCAAGTTGGCTAAATCTGCGACATCTATGGATTCATCTAACTGCAGTGAGAAGCATTTACTCATTTTAATTCTCTCGGTCAATGTTTGTCTGACGTTGTCCACCATTTCATCAATTCTGCGAGTGACCGTGTCGTTTGAAAGATGAACCAGGTCGAACTGTTTAGCGACATTTTCTCCGCACATAATACGAGTAATCCCTTTTAGTTTCTGAATTTCAGGACTTGTCATAATTCTGTTTTAATTAAAAAAAATGTGTTGTGTAAAAAAAAAAAAAAAAACCTCAAAGCATCTTTTATTTTCCGAGTTCATCTGGCGTACCACCGCGGGGTGCTCTGCGTACCACCAGTGGTACGCGTACCACAGTTTGAGAACCACTGATCTAATCAAATGGTTTGTTACTTCCATAACATTTTTTATTGCATACAAATCACATTTTCCATTGTTGAGTTAGCCTAGCCCAAGTGTATACAGTCTAGGGACCCCTGACAAGAAGACACTTAAAAACTTTGGTGTTTTGACACCTGTCAGGAATCATCCATTTTCAGCAATTTTCAGCCATATCTTTGGTAAATACATTAATATAATTTCAAATAAGAGCTAAATGTACCAATTTTTATATGTACATCATTAGAATTTTACCTAATTATACTATTTCCCTTCAAATGGAAATATGAGTTTCATGAGCTAGCAAACATAGCTAATCTCATGCTAACACCCCTAGCCCTGTTAATGCTATACTTCCACAAGAATTAATGTTGTCAGCTACAAATAGTAAGCATTTTGTTATACATGTAATATTGATATTTAGATAAATGCATCATAAATTGTTCTGTGAAGCCGGTTAATTTAATAAATGAGCTTTTTTTACAGGTGGGCTTAAATGGTACATCCCATCAAAATGCATGCAAACTGCAGCAAGCACATGTTAATATTCAATGACAAAAACTTTATATCTCTGAGTGTGGGAACAGTAGTAACTGCTTTAATGTTTGATGCAAACTATATTTAAGCTTCATGCATGGGTTTGTGAGCATATCTTACATTTTGAAAGGAAATCATTCTTTTTTTCAGCATGTTTACTTTAAAAACAAATCATTCAACAAGTTTATTTAATCAATAAATTATGTGATGGGCTTATTTGGAACACACATGGGCTTAAATGGTACTTTGGTACCAATTAAGCCCATGCCAGACTCCAAGCCATCTCCATAATAATGAACAGCAATGCAGATGACCTAAAACAATCCGCAAGTATATAGATTAAATATATAAAAGTTCATTATCTAGAATGGCATAAATTAAATATTGAGCCAGACAAACGGATATGACAAGTATATGATCAAACTGTTTATATCTCTCCCATAAATATTCTGGATCCCTCTCAAAATACAGCTATAAACAAGATTATCACAACTAGCATATGACAATGACTCCAAACATTTCATGGTATAGTGACTGACAATGTTCAGAATGAAGATCAAGATGCATAAAAATGGCTATGACAAAACAGACTGTGTGACGGGCGGGGTGAGCAACTAAAAAGGAAGCGATCACGCCAAGTCTCAGGGAAAAAGGATGGTTTAATAGAAAGTGTGCAAACCAAAAACCCATGCAATATCTCCAAATTAAGGATATAATGACCAGCGGTCAACTGGTACAAAGACAAGACATATATACAGGGTACCCGCGGGTCCTTAAAATGTCTTAAATTTAGTTTTCCATATTCAAGGCCTAAAAATGTCTTAAAATGTCTGGAATTTTATGAGGGGAGGCATTAAATTATTATAAGTGTGTGTTGTTCAGTTGTTCTGGCGCGATATGAACTTTGCCGAATCTAGCGGTAGGACCATGCAGAAAATAACCGCTCCAGGGTCCTAGTGCTAGATTCCTAGTGTTGGAGTATACAGCCTCAACAACGTCAACAATTTTCGTTGTTGTTGTTCGCCTCTTTCCCCGCCCCCACACAGAGGGTAAAACCGGAGCAAAGAAAAGAGAGAAGCGCAAAAAAAATTATGAACGTAAAATGCGAGACGCAAAGAAAAGCAGTGACGCGCAAACAAAAGAAAGAAACGCAAAAGGGAGAAAGTATTGCAAAAAAAAAGCAGCAACATAAAATGTGAAATGCAAAGAAAAGAAAGAAATGCAAAAGAGGGAAAGTATTGTAGAAACAAAATAGGAATGTAAAATGCAATTTAGTGCATCTTGCACAAGATGTAAAAAACCATGGTGCTCTTGACAGCTTCAGTGCTTTCCAATATGAACACCACCTGAATAAAATGTAAAAGCTTATTAAAGTAATTAGTTATAGTTACTCACTAGGCTACTTGTTCAAAAAAGTAAAGTTAGTAACTGAATTACTCTATAATAAAAGTAACTCGTTACCAGGGAAAGTAACTATTTGCATTACAGTAAAAAAAAAAAAAGTTATATGCCAATGAATAAGGATTTTTTGAAAAAGCAGTTTTCACAGTCAGTTGAAATGAGTAGATCAGAAAGGTGTTTAACTTTTGATATTTATTGCACATCAACAGACCAGTGCAGGATAAAAGCCTTTAAAATCCCAAATCTTTGTAAAAAAATAAAAAACAAAGCAAAAGTAAACAGTTACACTATAATTTACATCTATCAAATGAAATTAAATTCTCTCAACCTGAGACAACTGGTTTGTTCACAACAGAAGTAAACTTAACAATTAAACCTCTATCCTTAATTAAATAAATCAAATACCCAGGCTTTGTAGACATTCAAGAACTTCAAATATTTTCTTAAATAATGTTTATATTGCCACCTTGAAAATGCAAATTTTTCTTTGGCTTGTTCCTGACTGATTATGCCTCCACGTGCCAACGGTGGCACGCGTGCCATAGGTTGCCGACCCCTGTTCTAGAGAAATGTAAAGTTGAGTGTCATCTGCATATTGATGATAACTAATACCATGTTTATTAATGATATGTGGTAACGGAAGCATATATAGGTTGAATAGTAACGGCCCAAGAATTGATCTTTGGCGGAAGCCACAAGTTATTTTTTGGCGTGTGGAGGAAGAGGTACCTAATGCTACATAGTAATCACGCCCAGTTAGGTACGATCTAAACCAGTCTAAGACTAAGCCATTAAGGCCTACCCAACTCTGTAGTTGATCAAGAAGTATTTCATGATCAACGGTGTCAAAAGCGGCGCTTAAATCTAGCAGAAAAAGGACTGAGAGTTTGCCTGCATCCTTATTCAATATCAAGTCATTTACTACCTTAAGTAGGGCTGTTTCAGTGCTGTGGAGAGCTCTGAAACCAGATTGAAAAGTGTCATTTATTTGATTTACTTTGACATAATCATTCAACTGGATTGACACAACTTTTTCAATGATTTTGCTAAGAAAGGAAAGGTTAGATATAGGTCGATAATTATTGAGAATAGTGGGATCAAGATTTCTGTTCTTTAATAGTGGTTTAACCATTGCTGTTTTAAAAATGTTAGGGAATTCACCCAATTTCAGAGACTGATTAACAATCGTTAGAACTTCATTTGCTAATGAGCTCAGGACCTGCTTGAAAAAGCATGTTGGTAAAGGGTCCAGTTTGCAAGTAGAGGATTTTGGTGATGAAATCACATCAAGTAGTGTTACCATGTCAACTTCTTGGAAATAAGACATATTAAAGTTAGGCTGAGTAACTGATATAAGGGTTGATAGTCTATTAGTGCTTGTTGCTATGTTCTGCCTTATACTAGTAATCTTGTTCCTAAAAAATATTGCAAACTCATCACATTTTTCAACTGAAACAGTCTCAGGGAAGACACAGGAGGTGGGGTTTACTAGCTGATCTATACTTCTGAACAAGACAGCTGAGTTATTATTTGATGAATTGATTAAGGTAGAGAAATAGTTTTTCCTTGCTGATTTCACTTCACTGTTGTAATTGTGCAATGTTGTTTTATAAATATCAAAATGTACTTGCAATTTTGACCTTCGCCAACGTCTCTCAGCCTGCCTACAATCTTGCCTAAGTTTTACAATAGATGGAGTGTTTCTCCAGAGCATCTTAATTTTACCTGAGATAATTTTAGTTACCTTTGGTGCCACAGCATCAATACAGTTCCTAACTCTGTGTGTGAATGTTTCAACTAGCTCATTCCCATTTTCTGAGAGAGGTGGGAGGGACTGTATCATGTCTGTGAAGGCCACGGCACTGCCGGCACTGAGATAATGCTTGGTTATTGTGCGCTTGGTTAGTGTTCTAGTAGATAATGACATATTGAAAAATACACCGAAATGGTCAGAGATTGCAACATCAATAATTTCACTATTATTAACCTCTATGTGTTTAGAAATGATCAAATCTAAATGTGGCCATGCTTATGAGTTGGGCCTGATACATGCTGTATGAGATCAAAAGAGTTAAGCATCCTCATGAACTCTGAAGTGATTTGTGGATATATCCATGTGAATGTTAAAATCCCCAGCAATTAAAACATAATCAAAATCAATTAAAATCCTTAAAAGCATTTCTTCAAAATCTTCAAGAAAATCTGCATGTAGTCTGGGAGGATGATGGATAACAATCAAAAGAACTGAATAAGTACTGTTGAGTTGTACTGCCAGATATTCAAATGTAGGATGTTCCCCTAATGAGATCTGCTTACAGCGGAATGCTTTATGGTAAAAACATGCAACACCACCACCTCTCTTATTTACTCTAGAGACATTAAAATAGTTAAAGTCAGGAGGCGAAGCTTCATTTAGCACTATTGCTCCATTGCTATCAAGCCACGTCTCTGTTAGAAAAAGAAAGTCCAGACAATAATCTTCAATTAATTTAGCTATTATAAAAGACTTGTTTGTGAGTGAGCGGACGTTTAGCAAGGAGACTTTGAAGACTTGATGTGTTTGATCAGCATCGCTTACATCACTTTTGTATTTCACTGGGATCAAATTTTGTTTGTTACAATGTTTTGTGCCCTTATGTTTTCTTCTGATTACATTTTTATTTCGATTCTGTGAACCATGCCACCAGCTATTTAAAATAACTGGAATGTAACACTGACTAGGAGCATGGGTGACCAGTGACCAGTAACGTCAACGGCATTGTAACGACAGGAAAAGTAATTAATTATATTATCCCAATACTGACAAAATGACGCCATTACCCAACGCCGTTATTTTTAATGGCGTTATTCGCAACACTGCAGTGAAGCCATGGAGTGACAGCATGGAGAAAAAGACAAGGGTGACAAAAGAACATACCTCTAGTCCTCTTTGACCACCTTTCTGTGGTGCAACACAGTACAAAGAGCTAGCAATCTCACTCTTCACTGTCAAACTTGACCAAGCGAACAGTCATCTTTATTTGGGGGGGAAAGTTGTCAAGGTTAAAAATATTGTGTCTTACAGGAATGAAGTATATTTTGCATACAGTACATTTGAGCAGCATGAACCATTCTTCATTCAATTCTTTCAATATCCACTGTCATCATCGACAGTAAATCACCATTCAGAACTTGGAATCATATGTTATATATATTTTTAAGTTACTTGTAGATAGTACTGCAAGCTACACATCAAAATGTATTGATATGTTCTAAAATACTAATATACTTTTAGTATTTCGTGATCAACAATGTGATCAAAAAGAATTTATTAGATCATAAATCTAATTTTCTTATTACCTAATTTTATGCTGCAATATCTGATAATGAAAAATGGATATTATAGATAATCATTATTCTTGATGCTCTACATGTCACGGTACAGAGGGCCCGTACAGTGACATGTAGAGCATCAAGAATAATAATTATCTATAACATCCTTTTTTAAATGAAAATATTGATTTCAAGCTTTTGAATGGCTGTCTAGATGGAAGATTAATTATTTAGGTATTATCCGACAGAACACGTTTAATTTTTGGATCTGGGGTCTGGCCAGAATCATTTGATAAGGTTTTTTCTAAATGGAAAAAGTCGTGCTATACATCAGATCTTAACTCTGACACAGAGGTTCTAGGAAAGAGAGTCAGCAAGTAAGCTGTGCATTCTGTACAATTAATGTTTTAAAACAATTATGTGATAGAACCAGCTATTAACATACTTTTACTTGTAGAAGAAAAGTATGCTCTTCATCGGATGAAGATGAATCGCCACCTATGAAAAAATGAATTCCTTCTGCCCAAAGACCCCCAGCCCCACCACAGACATGTAGACAGTCTGGACCAACACATAATGGTACTGCATTTAACTTCACAATATAGATGCTATCATAATGGTTTATTACTGTACTTTTACAGTACTGTTTGAGACAGACACATCCTTGATACAGCTGAAAATTTTAAATAAAAAATCAGTACACATTTCATATGCTAAAGAGAAAACTAGGCCCTGATCGCAAGGGGTGCGATGACTGCATTAAAGGCTTGGCAAAGCCTCACCAGAGAAGATGCTCAACACCCACTGATGTTTATGAATCACAGATTTCAAACAGGCATGACATGCAAGAGATATGCAACGACATACTAAATATGACTGCTTTAATGTATCTATCATTGCCATTTATCCAAAATAATGTGGTGCCTTGAAATGAGGGGGGACTGGGTTAAAAAGAGTTCTAATTTAAACATAGTGAAACCGAAATGTAAGTCTGGAATGCGTACTTTAATTACATCTGATTTGTTTGAGATCATTTTAACTGTGGAGCAACAACTACATAAGGTCTTCAACATAATTTTTTTTGCATCCTCAGCATTGGTCAGCACCTTCCAGTCGGGAGCAAGAGTGGTGCAACAAACCATCAGATGTTCATGGTATAATGCAGGATGTATTTAAATAAATACTACAGCATTCTGATCTCGGTCTTGCATCTATAGCACATGGCCAATTGCCAATTATAAAAAAGCACTTATAAAATCCAAGTAAAATCCTTGGATAATCAAGTTATTACAAGAAAGTACAGGAAAACAGACTACTACTTAGTAGCCCAACAGTAATACAATATATGCTTCTTTAAACAACAATGTCAGTTTATAGCAGTTTATACCAAACTTTTTCTGCCGTGCCCCCCTTTAGTAGATGAGAATATTTTTGCGCCCCCCCCCCATATTGACTAGGGATGCACCGATTCACGTTTACCGATTCAGATATCTGAGGCTTCGTATTGGCCGATACTGAAATATGTGTAGAAATATGTGTACTGTCTCTTTAAGGGAGCGAGTTGAGTGCGTGTATGGAATATTGTTTTTTTATCTTTCTGCCGTAGACCGAGTCAGACCACTGCTCTTTATTTTATTTCTGTAAGTAACACATTAAATGAGCTTTGGACAACTCACCAGTTCATGTATGAACAGTGAAGTATTGCTGGAGCCCAGGTTTATTTTGGTCAACCAGCAAATAAACAGACTAAGTGGAATACCACCAGCGCGAGTATTAAGGTTGAACTAACTCCGAAAAGCAAGCAATACAAGCATAGAATTAGACTGAATAGATCTGTTTTTATGGATCGATCACATTGTCCCCGATACCCGATCTAGAATTTTTTCAGATATTAATATCGGAATCGGTGCATCCCTATTATTGACACATGAGCACGTTTTACTTTCAAGCTCCCATCACAAACAGTTTTGGGAACGTTACTTTAAAAAATTAATTAGATATAGTTACTCACTACTACTAGTTAGTAACTGAATTACTCTATAATAAAAGTAACTCGTTACCAGGGAAAGTAACCATTTGCATTACAGTTAAAAAAAGTTATATGCCAATGAATAAGGATTTTTTTGAGTCAGTTGAAATGTGTAGATGTTTAACAGAAAGGTGTTTAACTTTTGATATTTATTGCACATCCACAGACCAGTGCAGGATAAATTTATATCTATTAAATTAAATTCAACCTGAGACAACTGGTTTGTTCACAACAGAAGTAAACTTAACAATAAAACCTCTATTCTTAATTAAATAAATCAAATACCCTGTCTGGTAGACATTCAGGAACTTCAAGTATTCTCTTAAATAACGTTAATATCGCCACCTTGAAAATGCAAATTTTTCTTCGTCTTGCTCCTGACTCGCCAATTCTGCCTCTTCTCCGTTTGTGTCGGTCACTGGTGTGCTTTGGCACGCGAGTAAAAACACTGGCTCTGATTGGCTACCATAACGCTGCCTTAGCCAATCGCTTACTGACTTGTTAAGTTAAACAGGTGTTACACCGAGAACTGTGACCTATCGAGATCTGTTGAGATCTCCTCACTAGCCTGGGCAGCGGTCCGCTTGCATTACTGTTAGTATATCGATATATAGTAACGCACCGCTTTTAATGACCAGTAACGTCAACGGCCTTGTAACGACAGGAAAAGTAATTAATTATATTATCCCGTTACTGACAAAATTACGCTGTTACCTAACGCCGTTATTTTTAACGGCGTTTTTCGCAACACTGATCACAAACAAATCAACAAACAAAAGGCAGAGGATGAAATTGTGGTAAAAAAGAGCCCATTAAGAAAATAATTTTAACGGCAATTCTTATCTGATTTCTAGAATGTATTATTAGTACTAACAGGAATTTAGTTCTAACAGCCCCTGCCATACAACAAGAGTCTTCTGAGTGGTCAATATCTAAGCAGACCCCATGTAAGTTTGATTACTTTACTGAGTAGCCCAGAACAATGCTTAAGCAAATATGTGAAATCAAGTTTGTTTCTGCATTTGATTCATTCTGATAATGGCAATATAACTAGACAAATTGTATTGTATTGTAATTTTCGCCCTTAGAAAATTCAACGTTTCCTATAACCATTTTCCAATCGTTTTTTCAAAGACATTTCTTTAGATTTATTTGTTAGTTATATGACCTCCATCTCAATATTGTTACAATGAAGATCAAATGTCCACGGGTGGGTTTCCCGAAACGTTCGTAACTTACGTCGTTCTTAGTCGTTTGTAACTTAAGAATCTCCGGACCCATTTGTAACTCACTAAGTTCTTCTTAACTCAAAGCTCACATGCAGTTCTACCTCAAAAAGGATAATTTCACTTGCGCTGGTTTCAAGCACGGCATTACAACATTTGCGTTTATGTGTATAATTAGCCTAGTAGCCTATTTTCTTTTGAAGTAATTACATCGCATATACCACATTGTGTCAACAAAAATCTAATGTACTACTTTGAATTATTTAGCATTAGTTGATATGTTCCCAGTATTTAATTAATCTCTCCGTTCATCATCATGCAGTTAATAGCGTTTCAGACTTTCACAATTCATGTATTCTTTGCAAAAAAATGGATACAAGTTGGCCTATTAAGCTTGTTTTAACTTAACCAATAAAATGGATCGATTAATTGGCAGCACATATAAGTAACTTGGATTAAGGCTAGCAATTGTGCTTGTGTGATGAACATGGCAGCTCTTCAGAGTATTGGCTTTGAATAGAAGATATAATTTAAGACAGGGGTACTCAAATAGAAATGATGACGGGCCACATTTTATTTTTTCAATCACTGAAGGGGCCGGTTACGGTGGGGTGGTGAACGCATTTGGGCGTCTGCTACCTGTTTGTTGTTGCCATAAAGGCAATCCCCGGCATCGTCTTGAGATCGCGGTGCGCGATTTCAAAATAAGAGTGGATAGCGCAATTGAAAAAAAATATTCCAAAAAAAAAAAACCCCACTTTTCAAATCAGCTCGCGGGCCAGAAACAGATAGCCCGTGGGCCGCATGTGGCCCGCGGGCCGCTATTTGAGTATGGGGGATTTAAGAAGACGACGTAATCCACGAAGCCATATAGTTCGCCTGAATGCAGAATTTTGCCCTTAGTCCCACGATGCAGTTACTGACAGTCCTCCGATTTTATGCTACAGGTGGGTTTCTGCAGACTGTTGTATCTAAAGCTGACGTATCTAAATGTGTGCATGCTGTTACTAAAGCATCGCTTCGCCATGCAGCAAAAAAAATTTATATATATATATATATATATATATATATATATATATATATATATATATAAAATCGGAACTAGCAACTGGCATGCCATTAACTTCCAACCGCCTCTTATCAAGTGCACCTGCCAATGATTTAAGTACCTGATTATGCCTCCATGTATAACGTCCCTGTGACAAACTCACCTTGCATGCCGACAGGATGTGCTTCATTGTACCACTTCCTGCACATAGCTTACAAGTTGGATCCTCACCTAACCACTGCCCAAGGTTTTGTGGAGTTGGAAGCACATCATAAATAGCTCCCACAAGAAACTTTATACGACTTGCATCCAATGCCCACAACTCTCGCCAGGTGATTCTCCTCTTCTCCACACTTTCCCATTTCATCCACTGACCCTGCTTACTGTGTCCTGCAGCTTTTGCCCATCTTACTTCCTCCTCCTGCTCTCAAATAAAACCAGTCACCATTCGCCTTCTCTCAGGAGATGTGGCCTTGCTGAATGCCCTCCATGTATCACCTGACCCTAGTCCTGCCCTCCCATTTTGCACCTGCCCTACAACATCTCTATGCTCCAATGCCCTCTTTGCTGCCTGAGTAGCCTCTTGGGAATTCCACTTTCTTCCTGTACGTGTCACTGGTGCCGCTGCTTTGATCAGTGGATCTTTCGACCCTATCAACAACATTTCTTGGCCTACCTTGGCACATTTAAACTCCTCAACTAAGCTTGTTAGTGGCAGTTCTAGCACTCCTCTCCCAAACCATGCCACACTTCTAAGACAATGTGGAACCCCAAGCCATTTTCTTACAGCCTTATTAACAATCCTTTCTAGTCTCTCAACTTCAGTCATCGGAATATCATACACTGTCAGTGGCCACCTTAGCTGAGGCAACAATCCAAACTGCAAACACCACAACTTTAATTTACCTGGCAAAAAGGACTTATTGATACTATTAACTATACTGATAGGCTACCGAAAAAGTGTCCCGCGTGTCTTTGCTCCCCGCCGCAAACTTCAAGGCAACCAATTAACACTAGAAGCGCCAAAGCTCCGGTCATTTGACCGCTGTGACGTCTACTAGAAGCGCCGCCTCTGGTCGACCTAATTATACCTAGAAGCGCCGAGCACCGGTCACTTGACCGCAGCAGCACAAAAAATAATAATATCTTTGCACTGGATCCAATTTCAGAACCCTCCTTTCATGACTTTTCCCAGAATTGTCCTTTTAATAAACTAGTATTTTTACATTGTTAAAAGAAACCCTGCACATGCTAGTTTCAATCGATTTCGCTCGTATCTCTGTAATATTGTCGTCGTCGCCTACACTTCAAGACTGTGATTCTCTTTTCTGCCAGCGGGTGTCGCAAAGATTCGTATGCCATTTAATATTTAGTATAACTAAATAAAGATCAATAGTTTTCAAAACTAAATTATTCAAAGTTCAAACTGATTATTGTGTAAAGACAAAACGGAATTCGTCCGTTGAACGAAAGTGAAAGTGTTTCACTTTCCAAAGTCTTAAAATATATACTTTATTTATTAATATTATTTAATATATACTATATATAAGTTTACATCAATGGTTTTCAAACCGTGAGAGCGTCTTGCTTTGCCTAATAAATGCTTTAGTAGTTTGCAGGAATTCTGCGAATGGTAATTAGCCTACTTATCAAGTCAATATCTCAAATAAATGATCTCTCGGGTATAATCCCTCTTCGCCAGGGCTAGCTGTTAGATACATACATTATGTATGGCTGCTTTTGACACACAGGCATTACAAAAGAATTAAGCAGAATGCAAGTTACGTATGTAAATGCATACCTTTGCGAGCGAAACTGAGATGATGGCATGGGCGGTGCTGTTATGAACACTTTATTCACAATAGCATTCATGAGGCAACGTGAGCTATAAATTCGTCGGGACGCGGCTACACAGTTTGAGTGAAAACTCTGCTTGGGCGATCGAACAGCAACACAGTTTGCTTGAAAGCTCGGTTTTGGCGTTTGAACAGCAACATAGTTTGCGTGACTCCTCGGTTTGGGCGTTTGAACAGCAACACAGTTTGCTTGAAAGCTCGGTTTGGGCGATCGAACAGCAACACGGTTTGCTTGAAAGCTCGGTTTTGGCGTTTGAACAGCAACATAGTTTGCGTGACTCCTCGGTTTGGGCGTTTGAACAGCAACACAGTTTGCTTGAAAGCTCGGTTTGGGTGATCGAACAGCAACACAGTTTGCTTGAAAGCTCGGTTTGTGTGATCGAACAGCAACACAGTTTGCGTGACTCCTCGGTTTGGGCGTTTGAAAGGTTGCATAGTGCATTATAAAAATGGCACAGAGAATCATGTACACCCCAAAGCAAGTGCTGGACATGCTGTGCAATATTGATGAGATGGAATCGGAGGGCGAACAATGTGAGGTGTCGGATGGAGAGGGCGAAAGTGAAATGGATCTGAATCTTGAATCTGATTCAGAGTCGGACTCTGAAACTGAGTGTGGTGGTGACTCATTTCAGGCCAAAGACGGTACGGTGTGGTTTGAAACTGCTGGCAAACCTCGGGGTAGAGCACAAGAGTGCAATATTGTGAGAGAAACCCCAGGGCCTACGTGTTATGCCAAGGACAAAATTAAAAGTCCACTGACCAGCTTACTGTGTTTGATTGACACAGAAATGTGGGGCGCAATTCTGAAATACACAGAGGCAGAGGCTGAACGAAATAATGCTCAGTTCAAACTAACAGCTGACGAATTGAAAGCATTTGTGGGTCTCGTTTATTTGAGAGGTATAACAGCCGGTAAAAGCATGAAACTTGATGAATACTGGTCTGCTGACTTAGGAAATCCCATTTTCAAAGAGACAATGTCTAGACAGACATTCAGAGATATCATGCGCTATCTGCGCTTTGATGACAAGAGCACAAGGGCTGCCCGCCTTGCGACTGATAAATTTGCTATGATCTCGGAGATATTTGATAAATTTGTGAAAAACAGTATTGCTTCTTACACGCCCGGTGAGAACATAACTGTTGATGAGCAACTGTTCCCAACTAAAGCTCGCTGTCGTTTCACTCAGTACATGGCCAATAAACCCGATAAATTTGGGATTAAGTTCTGGGTGGCCGCTGATGTTGAAACAAAATATATGTTGAACGCCATTCCCTATCTAGGAAAAGATGAAAGCAGGCCGGCTGGTCAACGGTTGTCTGAAAATATTGTGTTGCGTTTGATGGAGCCTTTCACGGGTAAAGGAAGAAATGTAACGACTGACAATTTCTTCACTTCATTGGCACTTGCAAACACCCTTTTGGCGAACAAAACCACTATTGTTGGTACGATGAATAAAATGAGACGTGAGATGCCCCCATGTACACAGGCACAGTCTGAAAGATTTTCCACCAAGGTGTTGCGGGCTGGAAAAATAACTCTTAACGATTTATCAGGCAAAACCTAAAAAAACTGTATGCATCCTGAGCTCAATGCATCAGACAGTTTCAATTGATAATGGCGCAAAGAAACTGCCTGAAACTGTTTCATATTACAACACGACTAAATGTGGCATTGATGTTATGGATCAAATGGCACGCCTGTATTCGGTGAAGGGAGGCACCCGTCGTTGGCCTGTCGCGGTTTTCTACAACCTCCTAGACCTGGCTGCAATAAATGCACATATATTGTTCAAACAGTGCATGAACGTTAACCTGAGCAGACGAAGGTTTATTCTCGAGTTGGTAAAGGAGCTGTGTGCACAGCAGAAAATGGCGAAAGCGGCTAGGGCAGTGGCACAAAAGCGAATTTTACCTGAAGCTCCTTGCCCGCCCTCAAAAAGAAAACAATGCCAAGTCGGCAGATGTTCAGGGAACAAAACGTATGACATCTGCCAGACATGTAAGCGACTGGTCTGTGGCAAATGTGCAAAGACTGCACCTAAGCTGTGTTTTGAATGTTGAGTTGTGTGAAGCTGACACACAAATCAAAACAAAGGGAACTTAATTTGAGGTGGTGAACGAAACTTATGCAATATACGCTAAAGAGAGACGGGATGCACCCGTTGTTGGCCTGTAGCTGTGTTCTACAACCTCCAAAACCTGGCTGTAATTAATAAATATTGTTCAAACAGTGCATGAACATTAACCACAGCGGTGGAGGTTTATTCTCAAGTTCACAATTCACTACATAAATGGAACTTAATTTGAGGTGGGGAACGAAACTTATTCAATATACGCTAAAGAGAGATGGGATGCACCCGTTGTTGGCCTGTAGCTGTGTTCTACAACCTCCAAAACCTGGCTGTAATTAATAAATATTGTTCAAACAGTGCATGAACATTAACCACAGCGGTGGAGGTTTATTCTCAAGTTCACAATTCACTACATAAATGTAACTTAATTTGAGGTGGGGAACGAAACTTATGCAATATACGCTAAAGAGAGACGGGATGCACCCGTTGTTGGCCTGTAGCTGTGTTCTACAACCTCCAAAACCTGGCTGTAATTAATAAATATTGTTCAAACAGTGCATGAACATTAACCACAGCGGTGGAGGTTTATTCTCAAGTTCACAATTCACTACATAAATGTAACTTAATTTGAGGTGGTGAACGAAACTTATGCAATATACGCTAAAGAGAGACGGGATGCACCCGTTGTTGGCCTGTAGCTGTGTTCTACAACCTCCAAAACCTGGCTGTAATTAATAAATATTGTTCAAACAGTGCATGAACATTAACCACAGCGGTGGAGGTTTATTCTCAAGTTCACAATTCACTACATAAATGGAACTTAATTTGAGGTGGTGAACGAAACTTATGCAATATACGCTAAAGAGAGACGGGATGCACCCGTTGTTGGCCTGTAGCTGTGTTCTACAACCTCCAAAACCTGGCTGTAATTAATAAATATTGTTCAAACAGTGCATGAACATTAACCACAGCGGCGGAGGTTTATTCTCAAGTTCACAATTCACTACATAAATGGAACTTAATTTGAGGTGGGGAACGAAACTTATGCAATATACGATACATGTAAATCACCGAATGGTGATAACGCTCGGTGATAACACGGTCGTTAGGACGTGGGATCACACATCGGCTATTCACCGATCAAACACCTCATTTGAAACGGCAACACAATACGGCAAGATAAAAAAGTGAACATTAGAGAGGACAGAGGCAACTATATTCGTGAAGCCATCCGTATCATTTTAATAATTTTGCGTTTTGTTACGCAAAGGTACATAGCCTACCTTTTATAATGATATTTTTGTAATTATTTTGCCTATTTATGCTTTTTGTTCTTTGTCTAACACAAAACATTATAGACATTTATTTGTAGATTTGTTATGTTCACCATAGCCTACAATTCACTAACATACACAACTTTTAGACATTAAAACTTGAAATGGCGTAACATTGAGTATACAAACAAACTTGCTTTAGCTCGGTCTACGGGCTTCACTTTGCTACTCTGAGTATCGAACAAGCTTTTTGTGGATGTGGGGGTGGAAGGCTGCAGCGCAGTCTGTTTCATTAGCAAGACAAAAGACGTGAACGCTTCACAGTGGGGGTGCGGGCCAGTGGGTTAGTGGTGTGGCGAACGAACATGATAATATAGTGACATATATGCCAACAGAATAACACACAGACAAATAAGCAAACTATTACACTAACCAAGCAAACTATTACACTAACCAAGAAACAAAACTGAAACTATATTTTGCATTTACGTTTTCGCACAAACCAGGAAATGCAATATGAAACTAAACAAAACTGACAATGGGAAAGCTACTGAGAACAAGGTCACAAGGCACTGATTCTAAAAGGTTTAGTCACATTAATTTGTTAACATATTGACGTTACGTGCAAATGTCACCATTACGAATATTTTGTTTGGGCGGCTCATTCTTCCTTTTGTGCAAAACGCCATCTAGCGTTAATTATGTGTCAGTACCAGCTCCCCTGTGTAAAGACTCAGCGGTCTTTTGACCGCCCGAGGCACGCTTTAAGTAGGTGAAAACAACACGGCGCTAGTAGGAGGTGGTGAAATCGGTCAGATGACCGGCCCTCCGCGCTTCTAGGTATAAGTATGTAAATGACGCGCGGCGCTTCTAGTGTTAAAAAGCTTCTCCAAGTCACGTGTTTGCCAAAAGTTTAATAGACACTGCAGTATTAAAATTCTGTAATAAAGTCATTTTTTTCAGGTAAGAAGAGCCTGCTGAGGGGTAGTTGGACTGGCGACAGGGGGAGCTGCCTCCTGAACTGTCATGAGATGACAACAGATCCTGGACCTGTAGGAGGAGCCAAGACACAAAATGGCAGTGAGATATCAATACTCCCAGCTGAACTACTCTCTGGTCTACACCTGGTTGATTTTTACAAATAAGCTGACAACAACACTTCCCACCGACATAAAAGATGTACAAAACAAGACACGGCATACAAGAACTGGAATTTAAAAACCTTTTTCCAGCCCTACAAAACACTTTGTTTATCAGAAAAGCGCTTCAAAAAAATAAGCAAGCCAACGTGGCCCATTCAAGGGTCTCTCTGACTATGACTGTTGGGGAGCAGGACGCCGGTGCTGCTGCTGGGACCAGTGAATATATACAACTGTGAATATATACAACATATTCTGACCAACATATACAGTATTCCAGCAAATCAATACACTGGTCAGACTCAAAGATTTGCAATCCGACACGTTTGCTCACAATACACACCTTCTGCTATATGCTCAAATACACGCACCTAAAGGTTATGCGAGATAATAAACATGAGGTACAAAGCACATGATACTAGAAAATGATCTAAAATGAACCTGATGAGCAGCATGTGGATAAGACAACAGAGCGAAGATAAGATTTTCTATGGGCCAGTGTAAAGTGTGTTAGTGTGATTGCAGCGTGAGAAGGCAAACTGCTCTACAGACGCTCTACCTGGTTTAGGTTGAGAGGCTGAGACTTGGAGGATGCGGCTCTGTGTCTCTTGGCGCCGGGCAGGACTGCTCTGGCAGGAGGCACAACGAGGTCTTTTTGGACCATCCCGGAGGCGGCTGCGCTCGATTCTATAAGGGGAAGTGAGACAATGATCAATGACTGCGGCCTGTCGACAGAGCCGGAGGGGAGGGAGAAGCAGAGCATGTGGGATGAGGACTCACCCGGTGGGATGACTACAGCCAGCAACTTGGGCAGGGTGGCGGCGTTCTCCACAAAGGTGGGAAGGTGCCTGGGGCTGAGCGGGCTGCAGGTGATCGAGTCCGAGTCCCGCACGGTCACACCGCTGTTGACGTCCACCCACTGGTTCACTCTGCAACTGGGAAGAGGTGTTTAAATCCACAAAGTGAGCAAACAGAAGGGTGACCGTTTCAACACAGAGCAAACGCAGAGCTCAGAGGCACAGGAGGCGGAGCAACGGAGTTCGCGGGTAGGGCACCTGGTGGACAGGATCTTGGCATTGTCCTTGCCCTCGGTGTCACTGGAGATGGTGATGATTGCAGAGGACACACACACAACCAACAAACAGGGCACAATGTACTTTATGGCAAAACCCTTTTGCCATAAAGCAAAAGGCCCACCTGGCTGTGTTGGCCGAGCTGGCTGCTGAAGGTGAGGTTGGCGTTGGTGCTGTCCCACGCCCCCAGCCCCGCCCACACTGCCGAACAGGCCTCTGCTGCTGTCGAAGCCCGTGCACCTCCGCTTACAGATCTCCATGTTCTGAAAACAGGATTTTACACTGAAAAGTGAAAGAGACAGAGAGTGAGACAGACAATGAGAGTGACACACAGAGTCAGTGAGACAGAAATAAGTGATTTACAGCACTGTGTTACAGCAAGTTACAACAAGATGGCATTCCTTAAAAAGGGATCTTTGGGGTTTTCTTCTATTTGCATGTCATTTGCATGCAACTTTAGTGTGCTTCTAGTTGGAATTTTTAGCTCTTTGTCTGAATACATTTTACACGAAAGAAGCAAATTATGGAGCGCCCAGCCCTACATAATGATCGACAAGCAAACCGTCCTGCCTGCATCGGAGCTGGAACACAGGCTGGACTGTGTGAGACGGAGGGACGGCCCTGTACACACTCACTGTGCACTGTGAGGGAGGTGAGCCATGATGACAAATGGGTGGTTGAGTCTCCATCGGCGTGATCTGTTTCCCTGCGTCCAGCGTCAGCATCTTTTTCAGCAGGTTGATGAACTCCCACTGGTCAGCCTTCTTCACCAGAACGTCTGTGCCTTCCAGAATGGGCATGTTGACCTGCATGGCAGACGAACGGGTAGGTCAGGTGTAACTACAATGGAGCAGTGCAGGTACTCTGTACTGATATTACCAAAGCCTGAAGCATAAAACCAACCAAAAAATTTTTTTTTATGTGTGCTGAGAGCATCTTAACTTCTTAGGCACTGAAGATATTAAGATATTCATTGGTGTTTGGATAAATGACAACACTTACATGATCCAGTTAAAAATACATCACTTATAAATCAAATGGCAATCAAACGCATTGCAGTTCATCGTAAGGCTTATCACGATCTTACTGTGCAGCAGTGTCATCGCAGCCATCCACAACGGGAAGTGCACCTCTCAAGCACACTTGAGCGGAACCGATTCCCGCAACCATGCATCTGTTTCCAACGCGCCTTAGGCCGCGCCATTCACCGGTAGTATCAGGTCTGCATGTAGGAGGAGCACACGGCCTTGGAGACGTGGGTGGCGGAGCCGAAGTTGATGACCTTGATGCGGTACAGATACCTGACGGGGTCCACCAGCATGATGTTGTCAGGCTTGGGGTCGGTGTGGATCAGGCCCAGACACTTCAGCTTCAGGAGTGCTGTGGCCAACTGCTGCATCATGGGCCAGATGCACTTCATCAGCAGCGGTCTGAACTTGCTGTGCTTCACGAAGTCGTGCAGGCTCTGCCCCAAAATCTCGAACACCAGGCATATGTGGTTCCTATGCTGGAAGCACTCGTACAAGCGCACAGTGTTGAACTTGTCGGCATTCTCCTTGTTGAGACGGCTCAGGATGCTCATCTGAGCAGATGGGGGAAGATGGGACAGGCGTTAAGTCACGTGGGCACAGCATTCAAGGGATAATATGCTACGTAACTTCAATAACATCAACTCATTTACTGCATGGCTCTCTTCAGACATTTACTTTTGCTATATTTGGCAGATGCTTTTTTCCAGAGGGAAATGACCCCTGATTACAAACTGCAGTGTTAATATTAGCCTATTACATCTTATTAGAGCAGGACCAAAGCAACATCACAATCAGGGCTACAATTGATTCTAAAAACTTCTTTTAAATCTGCCATAATTTTCCCACCTCGAGCTGGCCCTGGCGGGCATAGGCAGGGTGATTTTTCAGGATCTTGATGGCAACTGTTTCACTGGTGCCGTGCTTCCAGCACTTGGCCACCTGGCCAAAAGTCCCACGGCCAAGGAACTCCAGCACCTTGTAGCTGTTGGAGGCAGAGCAGAGGACCTCGTGCTGCACTAGATGGTAGTCGTCCCTGCCGAGGGAACTGCTGCTTGCAGCCATGGAGGCAAAGTGCGCGATGGACTGGGTGGTGGCGTCCTCGCCCCAGGCCATGCGGTTGGACAGCCCAGGGGCGGAGAGCTCCTCCAGGATTTGCACACTGTCGCTGCTGTCCGCCTCTCTGTTCTTCCTCTTCATGCCGCCACGCTTCTGGTAGGCGTTGCCACGCTGTGAGGCCAACGCTCGGTCTTCACCCTGCCGGCTAGACGAAGACGAAGGTCCCAGGATGCTGCTAGTGATGTTGATGGCACAGAACCCAGTCTGCTTGTACGAGTCTCCGGAGCTTGGGTTGAATCCTGAATCCGCGGTCGAGGGTAGCCAGCTACAGTTTTGCTTTTTCTCCAATTAGCTAGCTAGCTATTACCTAACCACCCCCCCCCCCCACCCCCACCAAACGATCACATTATAAGTATTCAAAGCAGTACAATGATCTAGTCATTTCAAATAGGATACACAAATAATGAATGCAGATTCTGAAATCAGACATTAACAATAAACCACATATTATTTATAGTGGTGGGACTTTAACGCGTTAATTTCGATTAATTAATTACAGGAAAATTTCTTTGGAGGGCCGCACAGCCCTCCATGTGCTCACCAGAGGTAGCCTGACTGCCATTAGGTACAGAGATGAGATCCTCAGACCCCTTGTGAGACCATATGCTGGTACGGTTGGCCCTGGGTTCCTCCTAATGCAGGACAATGCTAGACTTCATGTGGCTGGAGTGTGTCAGCAGTTCCTGCAAGATGAAGGCATTGAAGCTATGGACTGGCCCGCCCGTTCCCCAGACCTGAATCCGATTGAGCACATCTGGGACATCATGTCTCGCTCCATCCACCAAAGTCACATTACACCACAGACTGTCCAGGAGTTGGCGGATGCTTTAGTCTAGGTCCAGGAGGAGATCCCTCAGGAGAACGTCCGCCACCTCATTAGGAGCATGCCCAGGCGTTGTAGGGAGGTCATACAGGCACGTGGAAGCCACACACAATACTGAGCCTCATTTTGACTTGTTTTAAGGACATTACATCAAAGTTGGATCAGCCTGTAGTGTGTTTTTCCACTTTAATTTTGTGTTTGGCTCCAAATCCAGGCCTCCAATGGTTAATAAATTTGATTTCCATTGATGATTTTTCAACTTTGTGCAGAACAAAGTATTCAATGAGAATATTTCATTCATTCAGATCTAGGATGTGTTATTTGAATGTTCCCTTAATTTATTTGAGCAGTATGTATATATATATATATATATATATATATATATTAGGGGTGGGAATCGTTTACTATCTCACGATTCGATTCAATTCCGATTTTGGGGGCCACAATTCAATTAAAAATCGATTTTCGATTCAAAAAACGATTTGATTTATAAAAATGTCTGCTTCAGTCTATAAAATCTGCATGATCTACTACAGTCTGCTTTGCAAGACAGAACGACAAATACAGAAAATTAAGTGTCTTTCACATTTAATTAACAAAAATTAAGTGCTTTGGTAAAATAAAATGGTTTTTGTTGTTACCAAAATTCTTGAGGTTCATTTTGCGAGCTCTCAGGGCTGGCTCGGATGCAGTTCCCCCAGCCGTCGCTAGGGGCACCAGAGTCAGTCCCAGACTAAACCGACGTAACCGTACGTTCTCAGCCAGTCTCTGCTTTCTCTGTGATTGCTTATCGTTTAATGGTGTCTCGCCACCTCTCTGTTATGCTTTCTCTTTACTTATTCGAGTATCTCATGCGTCGCTTCCTGACCCATCTCAAGTTTTCCCAATCCTGTATGTCTTCCTATCCATTTTGCCTTTATTTTTGGGAAGGGTTTTATTTTGCTGCAGCGTTTTTTGCCAGTTACTTCTGTCTGTGTCCTTGGTTTCGTTTTCGCGTTGCATTTATTTGCGCTGTTTTTTAGTTACTGTTGTTTTGTTTCTTCCTCCCGTCTCACTACGGTTTAGTGTTATTTTTCACGCGTTGTATTTTCCGCATTGGTTTTTTGTTTCTATTTACTCCGTGCCCTCACGGTTTTGCTTTCTATTCTCTTGTGCGTTGAGTCTTCCGTGTTGTTTTGTTTGTTCGTTCTGGGTCACTGTGCGCGTTTCCCTCTCGCTAATACATTTGACGTGTGTCAAACGTCTTGCTCTTGCGAGCCGGCACTTGGGTCCATCCTTCTCTATATTATTTCTCACCCTTCTCTATATTAACGCTCCCGTGCTCACCGCGTTAC
The DNA here is from genome assembly GCF_052324685.1 of Brachyhypopomus gauderio. Taxonomy (NCBI): domain Eukaryota; kingdom Metazoa; phylum Chordata; class Actinopteri; order Gymnotiformes; family Hypopomidae; genus Brachyhypopomus; species Brachyhypopomus gauderio. Next base: position 17,781,843 of record NC_135214.1, read on the forward strand.
ACAAGCCTTGCACACGAGCTACATTGTGTCCAGTTCGGTCTTCCCCGGCATTCGGTAAAAACCAAAATGAACCCATATTTTTGCCTTAAATGAAGACTGGACAGGTTGAATATCTCTTTCCTCCATGTGTTTTGAACCTTTTCCGTGCATGAGTGTGTCCCAGAACATGCTGCGTAAAGTCTCGCGTAATTTTGTAATTACGTAACGCGAGACTTCACCACGACTTAGAATCGATTTTGGGACATTTAAAATCTTCCTATTCCCCACTATCTTAGGGAGTTTTTCCTCGCCACTGTCGCCCTTGGCTTGCTCATTAGGGTTCTGGACCCGTAGTATTGTTAACCTTTTAAATCCTGTAAGGCGCTTTGTGACAACATGTGTTGTGAAAAGCGCTATACAAATAAACTTTGATTGATTGATTGATTGAAAATCGATTCTGAATCGTAGTAAATGAGAATCGATTTTTGATATATGAATTGATTTTTTGGCACACCTCTAATATATATATATATATATATATATATATATATATATATATATATATATATATATATATATTAGTGCTGTCAATTCCAGGTGCCGCGATTAAAAGTCCTCACCAGGATTTTGCTCAGGCTTCCTGGATTGTGTTGATTCCACTAATTTTACCTGGATTGCTAATTAGAAAATCTAGCAAGCTTGAGCAAAATCCTGGTGAGGACTTTTAATCGCGGCACCTGGAATTGACAGCACTAATATATATAGATAGATAGATAGATAGATAGATAGATAGTGCCTGGGAATTCGCCAACCTCATAATCTCATTTGCCGTTTCTAGTAAAATGTCAGCCATGTTGCTGTGTGCTGCCCTCTCTGGATTTCACGGGAGGTTCTGTAGTTGTAGCTCTGCCTACTGTTAATTTACATGTATTTGCATGCTGGTGAAGTTGAAAACGAAAAAGAAAAGTGGAAAATGAAAAAGAAAATCAGCCAATCCTCCTTTTTTAATTTTAATTTTATTTTTGTCACATATGACCCGTGCTCGAGTGAAACGGGTCATTCCAGGATTTTGGTACATTTCAGGGGTGGTAACTTCTGAAAATTTGATCTTCAATTTGATCATTTTAAATCATATATTTATAATCTACAGGTTATAAACTATCAAAAAGTTTGATTCGTCAATCTCAGATATGGAAGCAGTTTTTTTTTAATTAGATGTAAGTTGGTATGCAATATATTTGGTGCAACCCTGTTTCCAATACTTAAAATCCTGTAAAAATTTTATTTTAAAATATTTTTTTGCAAATCTTTGTAAAGCATGTAAAGAAAGACATATACAACTGAATTATCGATTTGATTTCAGGTAATTACTGGTTTCCTTACATTTTATTGACTTTCAAAGTCTTTCTTATCTGAAATGTCAAAATTCATATGTGTTGTGGTTTTATTTTTATTAGTTTTATTTTCAGATATTTGCTGAACTGTACATAGAATGAATGATTCAAACTATTTAAAGGGCAGTGGTATCAATATTTGCAAGATTTGCAAGGATATTATGCAACACTATTTTAGTTAAAAATGTGTACAGCAACAGGGTTGAGGTTGAGTAACAGGGTTGCGGGGGTTGAATGAAAATCTGTAAAGACCCGATAAAATGCCATGAATATAAGCCCATTACACAGGATTGCTGAAATGCTTTTTTATTCACCAAACTTCCATGAAGACACAACAAGTAGGAATGTGATTCATCAATGTAGTATCAATAGAACAGTACTTATCTTTTTGTATTTCATTTTAGATTGAACTCAACAGGTATGTGGTTTTATACCTCGTCTTTTAAACATTTTCACCAAAATTGAGCATGAACTATACAAAATGGAATTCATTAATGTAACTCATCAATGTTATATCATCAAGAACAGTCTTATCATTTTATACTGAAGTCAATAGTCACGAGGTTTAAAACCTCTTAAAAATCTTTTCATCAAAATTGAACATGAATTATAAAAATTGAACATGAATTTTTTAAATAAATGAACATGAACACATGGCCACAAAGTGACCCACTGGAGTCTAAGCCTGAACATGAACACATTGGATTTTAGTTCACAACATGTCTTTATATTTCTCTTTCACAAGAGGCTATAGCATCACACACATCAGCTGCAATGGCCATGTGGCGCAATGTGACATTCTCTGGTGGAGGAATGAGAGCCAGTATGTCACCAAAAGGGTACCAATGAACATCTTCCCTTACAGGCCAGAAAAAACGGTTTGGCCCTGATTTACTCATGCATCTGACCTGACAATAGGTCTCATTCACTGCTTGAATGATTCCTGGGTAGATCTTGTCATCATACAACAAGGCACACCATTTCCCCACAACATTTGGGCTATGCCACTCGAATTCTCGTGGGTGATGGATTGGAGCTAGTGTGCTGGTGTCTGTGGGATTGAAGCTGAAACTCTTGGTTACTTGGCATTCACATTGAAGCTTGCCTGTAGCAGAGCACAGGCAGCTGATATCCCGATAGAGAATCTCACCAGGAGAAAGAGTAAGGACTTGGTGAATCATCATTGTTGCAGGTATGAACGGGAGATTAGCTGGCATTGCACTTGCAGCATCCTCCACAGCTTGTTCCTCAATGTAAAACAAAGAAATCTTAGATTCTCCCTCACACAGTGCTTGGTATAGGGAGGATGCTGTGGGGATGTCCACTCCTTGGCTGACAAGCCTATCAGCCCTTCTTTTTAGTGAGCCACCTACACCATCAGGGGCCCCTTTGCCGTGGCTGGCTTCAAAAAAAATTCCAAGTTCCTCTTGTAAAGCCCATGTTGAAGATCTTGGTGGAAAAGAGGAAAAAATTTCCATGTTGCTTATACTGCGTGCAGGGTCCATCACTCAAAAAATGAACAACTTTGACACCTGGCCATCTCTCTCTGACATCCTTCAAGATTGGATCCAGGTGTTGGCAGATGGCCCTTTCAACCTAGAGGCTGACACGCTGCAAAAAGAAAAAGGAGTCTCACTCCCCACATAGCACACACCTGTGTGCAGAACAGCCTGTTGGTGGGACGCACCAAAGTGAACTGCCTGTACCTCTGAGCTATATTTGCAGCTATAATTCTCTGCAAAATCAACGTGTATGACACATTCATTGGAGGGAAGATTCATTTTCAGGGCCCTTGAAAAAGTGTACTGCTGTCGAATGTTGAACATGTGACGCTTGAATTTCCACAGCGAACTGTTAAACTGTGCCAGCAGTTGTTCTTGAGAGCATTCCATCTCTTTCTTCAGAGTAACTTTTGATGTCACTCCAGGTTTGTTTTGATGTTTTCTGTCAACCGTCACCCACTGCAGGTAAGTGATGGAATGAGTACCAGCGTAGTGGGTTGTCACTGGACAGCTTTTGTTGCAGCAGTTCTCACATTCTCCATACATGCAACTTTTGTTGGTGGTATCACAGGTAATTGATGTTGTTAAGCTCTCCAAATCTGATGTGTGAATAACATGTTGCTGGTATAGCTTTCGGGCCATGAATTCCAGGTTGTCATGGAGCTTACACATACATGTGTTGCGGTCGGCAAGTGAGGGGCGAACTACCCAGTAGGGTCGGAATTTGCAGAAGAGTGAGAAAGACAGACGGAGATTAGGATGCTCTGCAAGGAACTTCTGATAAAGATTTGTTAGTGTATCAGTCAACAGTCTCCTTTGCATTTTTTTTTCTGTCTGGTGACTGTTTGTTTTTTCCCTGTAGTGAGTCGCGAAACATCCTCACGTAAGAAGAATGATGTGACTGCTGATCTAAGTTTGGCTCCAACGCTCTTGTATTTCTTTCTTCCATGGGTGCAAGAACTTTCTCTGTTTTTCCATGCCTTTCTGGAAAATCCAAATTCCTCTTCTGCCATTTTCTGCATCTTGTACTTCTTTAAGATTTTGTTGGTTAGTATTCCTGCAATTAGTTTGTCATACTCTTTCCTTGTGTTTGCATACTTTGCACGTATTCCATCAACTACAGCTGAATGAAACGAGAGTTCTCTTCAGAGATGGAGCTGAGAGATGATTAACCAATTTATTAACCTTGGTTCTGGGAGATGGATTGTTTTTTGTCAGGCGTTGGATCCGCTTTCTGTACTTTTGATAGGCTTTCTTCACCTTTTCCTCCAGTAATAACAACTTTCTTGTTGATTTGGCCTTGGCAGCTCTTTTTCTTCTCACCCCACTTTCCTGTTGCCTGTGACAAACATAAATATTTATATATATATATATAAATATGCATCAGTTGTCACCACAATGACATACAAGGAATTGATTATACAAAATATTGACTTGAAATTTTGCTAAATTTGTCTAATTCGAATTATACACAAACTTGAAAAACTCCCTCATTTTACTTGAACATTTCCCTATATGACCTAACCTGCATGTCAGCAATCTAACTTAAATCCTGACCTTGAGGTTCGAGGTTGAGAGCTGGCTAATGGTTCAGGGGTATCTGGAGGGGTGCTTAGGGTCTGTAGTGCTTTTTTTCTCTCTTTACTCCTCCTATGTGCCTCTCTCCATTTCTTTCTCTGGGCACGCTGTTCCCTTGCAGTGCGGTCTTTCTGTGTTTTCTTCTTTCCTGTCTCAATGTCTTTTTTCCACTTCTCTCTCTCTTTCTCTAGGTACTGCTGTCTCCTCTGTGCATCCTCATCCCATCTAGCACGGTAGCGCCGCTGCTTTTCAGCGGCACTTAATTGTGTGCCAGAATTCTGTAAAAACATTTTAATTTGAATGTTTTGTCAAAGCAAACTGAAAATATGCAACCCTGTTTATTCTAATGCAACCCTGTTACTCAACTTACAGTAACAGGGTTGCGACTAACAGGGTTGCAAATTTAGGCTAAGTTGTGGTCTACCCCAGGAACAGATGCTAACTGTAAAAATTAGCTATGTATACAAGACCAAGGACAAATATGGTTATATAAGTATATAAAGTAAATTTTGACTCTACTCAATATTAGTCTTACAATATGAGAAACAGGGTTGCATTCACTGAGTGACACACACAACTTGGACAAACTTATTTGGAAAAAAACCTTGAAAATTGTTAGAGCACTTACCTTTGGTCTTGCCATGTGGGCAGGAAATGTCCTTGTGATGCAACTTCCTTTGTGCCAGTAAACAAATATTTTTAACTCTTTCTCTGCCAGATAAAATTCCTTATGGTAACAGGGCTGCGCGCATGTTGTGGGACACAACTTAATAGTGTAAAAACTGTGACATGCAATACAATGTAGACCAAAGAAGTTGTTTTCATAAGTAAAGGAGATGCATTTCAACAATATACAAGAGGAAGTAATTTATTTAGAGCTTATTTTAATTGTTAAATTTGGCAAAGGAGTTGGTCACCCAATGTGCGGGACAAGAGAAAATGGCCATTTTTTGAGGTGGTTCAAAGGTATTCGGTCTTTTGAATAATATCTAAGGTGCTTATTTTTCCACCAAATTTTACAGTTTGTCTTATAACAAGTACAATGTTAAAAAAAAATTTGTCATTTAGATATTTTGGATATGTACATTTGAAATTTAAATGGTGGGACAGCAAATGTACCAAAATCCTGGAATGACCCAAACATTAAATTGCAAATTAAGTGATTTCATTTTATTTTTAATTTTGTCATAATATTTTCACACATGTATGGAAAAAGAAATGGCAAAATGGTATTTTCATTTTCATTTTAGTGTTTTCATTTCAGTTTTATTATTGGCAGGATTTTCCTCCCATAGTAGCTATACCTTGCCTAACAAATTAGCAATATTTTATTTAATGGTAGTTTATTTTCAAAGCACACAATCTTAACTTCTTAATGCGCTCTTGAGTTTATCACTGGAATTACAAGAGGTTGGTACATTTCTTATGTATTTGTAACATATATTTGTAACGTTATACAAGCGAACCATTCAGTCAAATAGCTATTTGTTGTGAAACGAAACACAGTTCATTTCAAGCATTTTCAAATGCTTTAGCCAAAATCCAACACTTTTTTTAAATCTGGAAAATGCAACATTAAAATTAAAGTATTTCCAAGTATTTCAAGCAGTTTGGCTTGGTCGAGTTTAAATGCCCTAATGTGAAGAATTACATTGACTGTAAGTATCTGTATATGGAGTACGGCTTTTCAAAACTAAAAAAGACACGTGTGTATTACTGGCAGATTCAAGGTCAGTTACTAATCAGCAGGCTTCACTGGTGAGATTTTGTGGTGTGGGCTTAGGAGGATTTTTTTGTGGGGAGGATTTATATTGATGCAGATGTACAGAGACAAATTCGTGAGAAGACAGATTTATTTTACTTCTACACATATGACAAAATATCTGTCATTGAAATGTCAACATGTTCTATACAGAAATTACAATCTTTTTAAAATCACGTTCACTTATTTAACAGTATTTGTGCACATTGTGTTTTTAATGTAAAGAACCTGGAAATATGTTTATGAAAAAATTATTTACAGTTACAAATGTAAATGTTACAAATTATTCATATGTAAATAATTATTGTAAACATTATTTATCCAACGTGTTTGATATTTTCTGGAACGCGTGGCCGAAATCTGACCGTGTGCGCTCGGCCGAGCAATTTGGCTCAGCAACATTTCATCACCAGCCAATTGCAAGCTTGCTTGGAGTCACATGACACTTCGGCGTTAACGCCGTTAACGGCCATCACTAATCAAAAGTACAGAACGTTGAACAGATAATAAATAATTTGGCAATAAAACAAAAAAATACGGAAAGAAAAGATACGGAAAGAAAATGGCAACGTACACAGAGCAAGTCGTAATGCCCGACGCTCTCCAAGAACTTCAGCTCGAAGAGAGGCTAGTTGATCTCTGGCCTGACTACGGTTGTTTGTACGATGTACGGTCAGGCCCGTCGCGATGGGGCAGGCAAACCAGGCAATTGCTTGGGGCCCCAAGCTGGCCTGGGGCCCCCAGACAACAACAGGTTAAGAATTAAATGCAGCGACAAACTGTGTGAGCCCCCCTTTACATTCTCAAAGTCATGAGCAATGACACTGTTCTCAGAATCCCCCTCAAGGGGCCCCTCCCACCAGCTGCTGAAGGCAGGTAGACACTGTCCTGGCAGACAGCCAAGTTTTAGACGCCGGCAAATATGAAACTTAACCATGAAGCGAATTTATCCATCAGGAAGCCAAAAGAGAAAACAAAAGAAGGAAGAGGAACACAAAAAAAACTAGTGGTGGGCCGTTAACGGCGTTCGTTAATTTGATACTCTTATCGGGCGATATAAAAATTATCGCCGTTAATATATCTACTAAATGGGTAAGCAAACTATGATGACTTTCAACTTGACAGTTTAGCTCGGCTGTATTCCTAACCAAATTGCACAGTAGGGGCGAGAACGAGTTTTCAAACCTGTGAATTAAAAATCGTACGTGTGTTTACATGGATGCAGCCACGAAGTCGCCAGGTTTGCTTCATGGAAAATTCATTTTTAGGAACGTAAAATATTACCGGAGCGGAGCTCGGAGCGGTCGTTTTCTGCATGGTCCTAGCGCTAGATTCGTCGCTATTTAAATAGTTATTTTTAACCGTTAAAACTTCAGAGGACCAAACCGGCTTTTGAAAAAGTCCCCCCCAAATTATGTCCGTGAGATTAAATGTACTAAATGTTGGCTTACATTTCAAATATCATGTTTAGCTGAATAAACATGTTATCAACCCCTTTTAATGTACAGTATGTAGGCTTACAAATTCATGTTTAACTGAATAAACCGTTGAACACGAGTAGCCTACATTTTATTGAGTATGTTTTTTTCTTCAAGTATCAAAGTAGAACAGCTTCCTCAAGCAGTCATTGATGCATTTTGGAAACAGGAGATGAGCCCCAGGTCTAATGCACCCTCTGTATTAAGAAACCCTATCTCAAAAGCTGACTTTTAGTTATTACTTGGGTAGCACACATATGAGCCATTTTAATATAGATTAATCTAGATTAATTTCAAGATTTCAGTGAGATTAATCTAGATTTAAAAAATTTATCTATGCCCACCCCTAAAAAAAACACAAGACAGTGGTAAGTGATGATTTACACTGGATAAATTAGGCCTACCTGTACAAATGGTGTAATTTAGCAGCAGGTAGGCTAAAAACAATATATACGTCCCGGGTAATCCCATACTTAAATCTGCTATGTTCAGCTACAAGTAGTAAATTTGTAAAGTAGTTAGTTTGAGGTGTATATGCTGTGGTTCTTGAAGGTGGACTGCGGCCAGATATGTTTTTTTTTTTGGCCGGAGGGGGGTTTGGGCATGAGATTTCTGGTGTGGAGGTTGGGGGGGCCCCGGTTGGTGTCTTTGCTTGGGGCCCCCAAATACCTTGAAACGGCACTGTGTACGGTCACCCAACTTTAAAGATAGAGCTAAAAGAGAACAAGCTTATCATGATTTGGCTATCAAATTGCAGCAGACAGGTAGGTTTGTTTGTATGTTTGTGAAACACCCCTGTGTGTTTGCTTCTTTCAGATTTGAGCATGCCTACTTTTGTCTTAATGATTAAATTACAATCCTTCAATTATATGACTTATGACAAAATCCACCACATTTATTATTATAAATGTATTTATTATTAAAAATTTATTTTACAGTTGAATGGGTAAAGAACAAGTTGCAGCAGCTCCGCAACTGCTATACTAAAAGTAAAAAGCCAGCCAGTAATGGGAGTGCGAGGAAGAATCCATCTAAGAGGACAATGTGGTTACTGGAAAAATTGCAATTCCTTGCACCCTATATTGCCACAAGACCCACCGTGTCCTCAATTAATCCGGTAAGTAAACTGAGCTAAATTACACTGAGGTTATGCGATCCTGCCAAGGAACCGAGCCAATGTCAGACATGAAGTACTGTGTGATTTGTTCACGTTGCTTCTTGGCTTGCTCTTTTGAGTTCCTCTGATGATTTTGTGTCATGCCAAGAAATTGTGGGTCATTTCTCCAGGCACCAGTCAGGAATTTACCAGCCTCAGTATCTTCAGTATCTTCAACATCACACACACTCAGGTAGATTTGCTTGTTTCGGTCAATTAGGAGCTTATGTAAACAACAAGATGCCAAAATTAGATATACAACTTTATCAGGGCAAAGCTGAATTGTGGTGAGATAAACACGGAATCGATTTGCTAATATGCCGAATGCGTTCTCAACTGTACGACGAGCACGAGAAATTCTATAATTGAATATTCTCTTTGGTTTGTCCAGTTGCCTCTGTGAGTGTTTCATTAGTTGTGTGCTCAAAGGGAAAGCGTCATCTCCAATCATGTAAAAAGGCAGTTTCTCAGCCATCCCATTGACAGTTGCAGGAGGGGGTAGTTGAAGACTAGCTCCATCTAGTGCGTTTTTTAAAGTAGAATTAGCATACACACCAGCATCACTAGCACGTCCAGCTGCCCCTACATCATAGACAAATTTGTAATTTGCATCTACAAGGCCTAATAGCAATACACTGAAATAATGTTTGTAGTTATAAAATTCGGATCCACTGTTAGGGGCTTGTCTGATTGTAATGTGCTTTCCATCCAGTGCCCCTATGCAACATGGATAATCCCATTTGACAGCAAAATCTTCAGCAATAGATAGCCTTCAACAAGTCTTCTTGTGATGATGGGGTCTGAAATGTAAAGAAAGCATGATCATGTCAATTTTCATTATTTTTGAATAATTGTCTTTCATCTTTTTATTAGTCTTTTGTCATAGTTATAAAATAGTGGTGTCTTGAATAATGTATATTTTCTGTTGCAGCCATCACCAACACCCAGCAACGACATTTCCCTAGATGATGAGCTTCTAGATGATGTTCTCTCATCAGAAAATACTGATAATACTGTCAGTGAGGACTCACTTACCAGGTCAACAAACCTGCCACCAAAGAAGAGACATAGGGCATCCAATAAAAAAAATTGTGATGACGTGGAACTGCAATTACTAAAACAGATTGCAAATTCTGCATCTCAGTCAAAAGATTCAAAATCCACAGATGAGTGTGACATTTTTGGGCAGTATGTCAGTTGTGCTCTGAAACAGCTTCCTCCCATGACCTGTCACATTTCTCAAAACAGGATAAATAATATAATATTTGAGGCACAGATTGGTATGCTCAACCAACAGCCAGGTTACCCTCAAGAATTCAGCAGCCAAACGGCATCCAAATATACCCCTCTAATATTCAGCAGTCAGTGTATCCATCTGCAAATCAGCAGCCAGTTTCCTTCCCTTCAAATAAACATCATACATATAATTCTACTATACAACAGATAGCTTATTCCATTCCCAATCCACATTCCCCATATGCCTCTTTCACTGAGCAAAATGAGTCTAACACCAACCCGATATTCACCGACTTAAACAAGACAAGCTAATTCACGACAATAGAGAAAATGTTGTTTACTTTTTTTATTTCCAACCACTCCCTGGAGAGGTGTAAGGTGACAATATTTATTAATTACAAAACATTCTTATCATTGTTTCATGACACTATATCACTTCACATTCTATTTGTACTTGTGAGTTTAAAGTTGTTATTGGTACTGTTTAACACGAGTGTCATTTTCAGATGTTCTGTTGTACTTGTTTGAATAAAAGAATATTTATTCTTACCTTCAAATATTCATCTTCTAACACTTCATAAATTGCATGGCATGTGTCAGCGACTATGTCTGACATTGTGCGTTCTCCCATCCTGAATTGGAATGATAAACTTCAAAAACTTTCACCTAAAAAATAACACACATCCAATGACAAATTATAAGAATTTGCAAATAATTGTGTAAAATATATTAACCATTTAATTGCTGGAGAGGACCTCACAACTAATGTTTTTCTTTCTGATTAGTGTCACGTTGAGGACCCCGGCCCCTCCCTTTTGGGCGTGTGTTAACGTTGTCCACATGCTTTGTCTGCGTTAGTGGATCTCCGTGGTTATGGTTGTGTCATGTGATAATCCGTCTCACCTGTGAATCGTCTCGTAATCACATGGGGTTCACGCAGTGTCCTGTGCTCGTCGTTGTCTAAAGTATACACGTTGTGTGTGCTTGTTCCGTGTTATTCGTGCGCTGTTGCGCAATGTTTGTGAGAATTAAAAGTGACGTCAGTGGAAACTAAGGATTCCGTGTCTCATCCTTCGCCACAGCCCCAGCGTCACAGAACGACAAGCCGAAGAGACATCAAAATGCCAGGGAGGGGGAGGAGGAAGAGGAGTACCCTCCCTCCGTCTACGACGACACCACCGTCGACTACGGTGAAGAGGAGGAGGAGCAGGAGTCAGAGGAGGAGGATTACCTCCCTCCGCCTGTAGGTCCCTCTCCCACGGTACAGGAGGGTGAAGAGCAGCGGGACTATTAACCTCCTTCGGAGGACGACGCGTCCACCGTGGATTACGGCGCAGAGGACTATTCCCCGTCCGTGGGTTCAGGAGTGTATGAGAGCGACCCCTACACGGAGGACGAGGAGGAGAGCCTTTCCTCCTCTGTGGGAACGGTAAAAGGGAGGAGGACTCCTGGGGAGACCGCGTCCTCCAGACCTTCCAGGGCCAGCCCCATGGACTATTCCCGGGGTGAGAGCCCGGCTGAGTCCATGGAGGGGGTCCTGGAGGGTGAGGAGGAGCTGATGGACTATGAGGAGGAGCTCCCTCGCGCTGTGCCTGGCACGTCCGCCAGCCGCGCTGCTCCTGGTACGTCCGCCAGCCACGCTGCACCTGGTACGTCCGCCAGCCACGCTACACCTGGCACGTCCGCCCGCCGCGCTGCACCTGGCACGTCCGCCCACCGTGCTGCACCTGGCACGTCCGCCAGCCGCGCTGCGCCCAGCGGAGTGTTCGCAGCGAGGGCAGGAGGGGGACTGCCCAACACAGCACCAGCAGCTCCGGATCTCTCTCTCCTAATTGCACTCCTCCTGGCGCGAAACCTGGCGCCTATGTCATGTGTGTGTGTACCAGTGTTTGTTAGTCTCCCCATTTGTGTGCCTAACCCATTTTTCCCTCTCGTGCCACTATGTGTAAGCCTGCCTGTGTGTGTGTTTGTGAATGTTCCGTTTAATGTGTCTCACGTCTTTTCCCCCGTCTTCCCAGGGAGGGTGTTCTAGGTGGTCCATGGCGGATGCTTCACCAAGGGCGGGCACCTCCCAGACACAGGACTGAGCGCGTCGGATCCGCCCATCGTCATGGGTTCGGGGCACTCGGTCCTGTTGGCACCCCGGGACGGGTAGTGCCCTTGGAGGGGGCGTCTGTCACGTTGAGGACCTTGGCCCCTCCCTTTTGGGCGTGTGTTAACGTTGTCCATGTGCTTTGTCTGCGTCAGTGGATCTCTGTGATTATGGTTGTGTCATGTGATAATCCGTCTCACCTGTGAATTGTCTTGTAATCATATGGGGCTAATGTGGTTTGCGCAGTGTCCTGTGCTCGTCGTTGTCTAAAGTCTACACGTTGTGTGTGCTTGCTCCGTGTTATTTGTGCACTGTTGCGCAATATTTGTGAGAATTAAAAGTGACGTCAGTGGAAACTAAGGATTCCGTGTCTCATCCTTCGCCACAGCCCCAGCGTCACAATTAGTTTATTTTGCTTCCACAAGAGAACATACATTTACTGGGAATAAATATTCAGTAGCGAACCGTGACCATTATACCTGGGCCCGCTCCCATCCCCCCCTCTCCTAATTAACTGCAATAAAAATAAATTGAGACGACAGTACAGCTTTAAAAACGCAATAAAGAATAATATCTGTACTAGATAATTTCTTAAACAAAATAAGGTTCCAACAAAATAAGGTTCAAAGCTCCGTGTTCCTCAGGAGCGGAATATGTAAACAATACGCACGAGGGCATCAAAGGAATGAATTGAAACTAGCTAGCGGTGGTACGCTAATGACAGCTAGCGTCGCCACAGCGGGCTGAAATTATCATACAGTTAAGCCCGCCCACTCACTAAGAGGGAAGATATGATTGGTCAATTTTACTGTCATTTGAAACTGGTATTGCGCTGAATCTGTAAAGCCCGCCCCCCCCCCCCCCCCCGCCATAGTTGCCAGGTTCGCAGTTTTCCCGCCAAATTGGGCTTGTTTGAAAATCCAGCCATGGGTAAAAATTCTGGGGTCGCGGGGTGCGGTTTTTGGGCTACTTTTGAGTTGGGCCACCGTGGGAGTTACAAGTCAACACAATCGATCGCGATATAATACTTAAGTTGTCTCCATTTTAAACACTCGCCAGCTCCCCCATCAACAACTTACACTCGACACTCCCCCCCCTCGACAACTTACACTCGCCAGCCCCCCCGTCAACAACTTTGGGCTTTGGGCTAGTTTAGGCTGCTGAAGGGCGGGTTTTACACTGATTTTGTGCGAAATATTTTTGTAGGACCTGGCAACCCTGCCCGCGTGCCCGTTTGCTCAGCTAGGTGCTCGCCGTGTGCGGACGCTTGAGACAAAATTCTCTGCCTCTTGTGCCTGTGAAACATTTATCTAACGTGTTTGATATTTTCTGGCACGCGTGCCTGAAATCTCACTGTGTGCGCTCGGCTGAACAATTTGGCTCAGCAACATTTCGTCACCAGCCAATTGGAAGCTCGCTTGGAGTCACATGACACTTCGGCGTTAACGGCCATCACTAATTTACATTTATGGAATTTTGGCAGACGCCCTTATCCAAAGCGACTTACATTTTATTATTTTATTTATACAAGTGAGCAATTGAGGGTTAAGGGCCTTGCTCGGGGGCACCTCAGTCATAGCCTCAGGTCTGGGAATCAAACTCGGGACCCTCTGGTCACAAGACCAGTTCCCTAACCACCAGGCCATGACTGCCATGACTAATCGAAAGTAAAGAACGTTGAACAGATAATAAATAACAATTTGGCGATAGAACAAAAAAATACGGAAAGAAAAGATACGGAAAGAAAATGGCAGGATTAGATAGTCTTACAAATGAAGAAAGATTAGGTCTTGCTGCCGTTTTAATGCTGCGCCGTTGGCGTAAAAGACGCCCATTACAAAGTAGGACTGCCTGGACTCGAAAGTGGATCTTGAGACGACCAGAGCTTGGCGTGTACGCGAACCTCGTACAGGAGATTCGAGCCGAGGACCCAGTAACTTTTAGAAACTTCCATCGACTCGATTGGGATGTTTTTCAAGAAGTTTTATTCAAAGTTGGGCCTGTTATTCAAAGAGAGGATACTGTAATGAGATCCAGCATCTGCCCTGGTGAACGACTGGCTGCTACCCTCAGATTTCTGGCAACTGGTATGTAAACCAAAGATAATTTATACTACAAAGGCAGACTTATAAAAGCAGGGCTTAAAATAAATGGAGGACATTTATTCTGATGTTTCAGCAATGTCCTTGGATTCTTGATTCATGATCAGTAGTACAATAGGCAAGTTAAGAATGAAAATTTGAAATGTTCTTTGTTAGTTTTAATTGCATCTCTCAGATTTATCACTTTAGGTTCTAAGTATATTTAAAGCAAAGAAAATTGGCTAATGAGGAGAACCTCATTCTGCATCTAATATTTACAGTGGGGAACCGTCAGGGCCCTCTACGCCCTCTCAGAGGGCCTAAAATATTCTTAAAACAAATATATATAATTTATCCAATTTTAATTTATCTACTTACAGTTTGAAAATCATCTAAATCTAATTACAAAACAATTAATAATAATAATAATAATAATAATAATAATAACATTTTATTTAAGAAGCGCCTTTCAGGAAACCCAAGGACACTGTACAGGTAATAAAAGCATAGAAAATTAAAAAGTAGATCAAAATACAGTATTACAGAACTAAAATGACCAATAAAATAACCAATAAAACAAATTAAAACATATTGCTTAGCTGTAGGCTATCTGGAAGAGGTGAGTTTTCAAATGAGCTTTGAATGCTGAGAGGGATGAACAAGCGCGCAGGTCAAGTGAAGTAGATGCCGCTCGGACAAGCGCAAGGTGCGCACTGGAGTGTAGGACTGAAGCAGACCACCTAGATAAGATGGTGCACAGCCATGCAGTGATTTGAACACCAGTACAATTACCTTGAACTGTATGCGGTACTGAACCGGGAGCCAATGTAGTTGTTTCAGCACAGGTGTAATGTGCTCCCAGGATTTGGTGCAAGTTAAAATCCTTGCAGCTGCGTTTTGCACATGTTGCAGCCTGTTAAGCAGCCGAGCCGGAAGTCCATGCAGAACAGCATTGCAATAGTCAATTCGTGAAGTAACGAATGCGTGGACGAGAGCCACAGCGGCATTTTGGGAGAGGAATGGCCGCATTCTGGCGATGTTCCTGAGATGAAAGAAAGCTGTCTTACAGGTATTCTTGATGTGCTGATCAAAAGAGAGTGTTGAGTCTAGAGAGACTCCCAGGTTTCCAATAAGGGGTGATGAATTTACAATAAAACCAGGAAATGAGACAGTAACATTGCTAATCTTCTTCACATTAGCTGGAGAAGCAATTATTACAGCCTCTGACTTATCACTATTTAGGCTAAGAAAATTCTCAACCATCCATGACCTCACATCAATTAGGCACTTTAGCAGAGCAGGAGGCGGTAGGCTGAAAGAAGGTTTGGAATAAATGTAAATCTGGACATCATCAGCAAAGCAATGAAACTGCAACCAATGCCCACGGATAATGTCGCCAAGTGGGAGCAAGTAAAGTATGAAGAGGAGTGGGCCAAGGACCGAACCCTGCTGGACACCATGCGACAGAATGCACGAGTCAGATCTAAAACCTCCCATTGAAACAAACTGATGCCTGTCAGTCAGGTAGGACTGGATCCAAGCAAGTACAGTTCCAGATATTCCAATCTGATTACAAAGGCGCGTAAGTAAGATGTTATGGCAGACTGTGTCAAATGCAGCTGTGAGGTCCAACAATACAAGTAGATTTACAAATCCCTGATCGGCTGCCCTAAGCAGATCGTTAGTCACCCTCACTAGTGCAGTTTCAGTGCTGTGATTTTTCCTAAAGCCGGACTGAAACACCTCAAATAGATCATTTGATTCAATGTGCTCAATCAACTAAGCAGCTACAGTCCGTTCCAGAATTTTAGAGAGATATGGAAGATTTGAGATAGGTCTGTAGTTCGCCAGAACATCAGGATCTAGGCCATTTGAATAGGAGAATAGGAGTAATGGACGCTAGCTTCATGGAAGCTGGGACTGTGCCTGAGATCAATGAAGCGTTAATACACTGGGTAATAAGGGGGCAGACTGAGGTAAGACACGCTTTCACCCAGGATGTTGGGGCCGGGTCGAGTTGGCATGTAGTGGCTCTTGAAGAAGTAATTAATTGAGAGATGTAACTTTCCTGCACAGTCTCAAAAGAGGACAGACAACGTAAAGTGTAAAGTGTAGAAGAGGAATCATAACCAGCAAATGGTGGAATGGATGGAAATTGTGAATAAATTGATGCTATTTTATGATTAAAGAATACCATGAACCGAGAACATAGTTCTATTGATGGAATTGTGTTTAAGCATTTTGCAGGCTGGAGTAGCTTATGTATTGTTGAGAACAAAACTCTGGGATTGACTTGGGCACTTTGAATGACATTTGTGTAGTAGAAAGTTTTGGCTTTCTTTAGTTCCTCCTTGTAATTGGCGACATAGTCCTTGTAAGCATGAGCATGCACAGTTAAGCCAGTTCTCTTCCAGAGACGCTCAATTTGTCGTCCAGCAGCTTTCATTTTGCGCAGCTCTGGTGTAAACCAAGGAGCAGAATGAGAAAATGTAACTGTGAGTTCTAAGCAGAGCCAGCTGATTTAAGATGGAGGAGAATGTCTCATCATAATGAGTCATGAGAACGACAGGATCCATTGAGTCAGGTGTCACGGCATGAGTCAACAAGTCTGATGGTATTAGGACTAACATTATTAATGTTCCTAAAAGTGAGCTGACGTGGTTTGTGCAGCCCCTGCATTTGACATGGCAAAGTAAAATCAAAGAAGACAGCCAAGTGGTCGGATATAGCTAGGTCGACCCCATGCATATTAGTAGGAGATATGCCTGTAGTGCAAACAATGTCCAGAATATGAATTACAAAAATATAGGCAAATAAATTATTCACGCGTGTCTATTCAATCTGTCTTGGAAGGTGAGGGGTTAATTGGAAGTCTGTGAGCCTGTGTCTCCCCCTATCAGGACAGTGATGCCGGCTGTTCATTTACAGAGGGCCTAGCAGTTATAATTCAGTGCAATACCAGTTTCAAATGACAGTAAAATTGACCAATCATATCTTCCCTCTTAGTGGACGGGCTTAACTGTATGATAATTTCCGCCCGCTGTGGCGACGCTAGCTGTCGTTAGTGTACCACCGCTAGCTAGTTTTGATTCATTCCTTTGATGCCCTCGTGCGTGTTGTTTACATATTCCGCTCCCGAGGTACACGGAGCTGTGAACCTTATTTTGTTGGAACCTTATTTTGCTTAAGAAGTTATCTAGTACATATGTTATTGTTTATTGCGTTTTTAAAGCTGTACTGTCAATTTTTTTTTTATTGCAGCTAAGTAGGAGCGGGCCCAGGTATAATGGTCACGGTTCGCTACTGCAACTTACAATTCACAACATACAATTCACAACCTACAATAACCCACCACACTAAAGACCAAACACAGGACTTAAATACACCAACTAAAAAAGGAACCCAACAAGACACACCTGAAAGCAATAACAAGGGGCAGAGAACAAGGCAGGGGTGTGAAAACAGAGACAACTAGGAATTCCAAAATAAAAGACACTCAACCACACAGAGAACAAAACAAAAGACATGACTGACAGGGGGGGAGGCAGGACCACGTGACAACATGATACTTCCTTCTAATAATTCTATCAGCTGAATTTCTGTGACATTACATGTACACCATATACATCCTGTGTGTAGGGCGCCGAACTAATTTGTGTCTATTAAACTTTAGGCAAACACGACTTGGAGAAGCTTTTTAACTGGTTGCCTTGAAGTTTGCGGCGGGGAGCAAAGACACACGAGACACACCTACTATAACTATCAGTATAGTTAATTATATTTCCTCTTATGTGACTGGATTATCCTGGATGATTTGCGTTTAATGTTTGGACAGCTCATTAGCTGACCAAGTGGACGGGAAGATTTAATTAACCTGTTGAACAGGTCTGAAAAAGCCCCTCCCTGTAGGGCTGGGGCCCCCCGGATGTTTGGGGACCATGGGGCTCCGATCTGAAGAGCTTGTGCTGAAGATGGAGATCCTCCCTCCTGCTCGGGGTGACCAGGAGGCCCTTGAGGCTGTTCTCCCAGCCCGCGATGAGTGTGCCCTGGGCCTCGGTCTCTGGTGCTGCTGGGGTGGGTGGAGGAGTCCACCTTGCTATGAGAGGCCCCGGGAGGAGCTGACTCCCCAGGAGGCTGAGGTGACCCCTAGCGGAAGGCAGGGGTCAGCTCCGGGAGGAGGTAGGCCCGAGAGGTGATGTAGCCGCACCTCAGGGAGGTAACCTGCACACACAGACTGTTGTATTATAGTAATTTGACAAGTAAGGTTGAAAAGGTGAAGTGCTGCCACTTACTGTCTCGTACTGTCAAAGTATTTCCGGTTTTCTTCTTGAGCTAGTGAATAAAAAACACATAACACGCTCAACACAGACACCACGGACGAGTGGGGAGCCGTAACTCCTCGTCCACACACTCTTGTGGGGCTCAGCGGCAGAATGCCGGTTAGGGCGTGAGGGCCCTGTGACCGACCGGGGCGTGGTTTCTGTCTTGTTCATTAAAACCTCCTTTTCCCCCTGAGACTTGGCGTGATCGCTTCCATTTTATTTCGCACTCCCTGCCAGTCACAATTATAAATAAATTATTGACATTTGCCATCTCCACATCTTTGCATTCAGTTTTTATTCGCAATTTGTTTAGTGTCCCAACTTTTTTGGAATCCGGTTTGTATATTACTTCACTTCCAACTATGTTTCACTCTATTGAAACTTCAAGAATGCTTTACTACTTCTACTGGAGAGAAACTGGTATACTCATGGAACATATTTGGCAATTTCTGCAGTCTTATTCAGTTCACATAAAGGTAGGTACAGGCAGGCAGACAGTTAAGAGTTAGTCATCGCATTACCAAGGATGCTGGCCGTGCACATTAAGAATACAAAGATGCCGCCCCCTGCTGGTGAAATTCTGCTTGGTGCAACGGTTCACTTTTCTCAGTATGTGAAACCATCATGAGACCTATAGCTATGCACTGGGGTTTGGGGATTGGGAGGATTGGGGGTGGAATGATTGCATTCGTATTCAGTAAACTGGCTTGTAAGTAGATCATGTGAAGTTAGAGAAATGTATGTCAACACCGCTAAGCATGTATTTGGTAACAGACGTTGACAGAAACTGGTTTGACAAAGCCTTTCATTCTTTATCTGTTACCTTGGAAACAGTGGGAAAAAACTGAAACCTCTGCTTATATCATTAGAGTCACGATGCTTCTCACGCGTGTTTCAGCACTCAGGGTTACGGTCAAATGACCAAACTTACCGTGTATACACCATCTATCCCTTCATTCATTTTTGAATATATTTATCCATGTCTTTCAATACCATTATAGTTTATGTACAGTGAATGAAAACTGAATAGTCGTTAGAAGGTGTATTAATATTTGTTTGTATTACCTTTGCTTCTGTTCACATATCTTCTAAGGGAGGTAGGAATGTCATCTCACAACACGGATAATTTGGTTAAAAATTTTCAGCATGTTTTCAGAATTTCTCTATCACCCATGCTTTTTAGATCCAGTATACTCAGATATCATTACGTAGTATGGAAAGGCCAAGACTGCTGGACACTGCAGAGTAGGTAGGTATTTTGTAGGCATTATAATTAATTTATATGTAATATAAAACGT
This sequence comes from Brachyhypopomus gauderio, assembly GCF_052324685.1. Taxonomy (NCBI): domain Eukaryota; kingdom Metazoa; phylum Chordata; class Actinopteri; order Gymnotiformes; family Hypopomidae; genus Brachyhypopomus; species Brachyhypopomus gauderio. The sequence continues at coordinate 17,801,721 of NC_135214.1, forward strand.
TATTACCTGCATACGTGACAGGAAAATTCTAAACACAGATAGGGGTCGAATTCAGTGTAAAAAAAAAAGAACTATAGCATCAATCTTCAACAAAAAGATCAAATTTTGCTACTCTGTGAGATCACATTCCGCCACAACACCCCCCCCCCCCTCCGGTCTTTTTATGTCTGTAAAACTGGATTCGTCTGTGTTGCTGAGTGGACACTTTAATAACGACACTTGGTGGCTCCTGCAATACTGTGGCTCGCCACATTGTTTCACATAAATTCAGAAGGAGCAATATACTCACTATAATGTTACTGTTTTCTGTTTGTTTTGGTTATAGATTATTATTACCAGCTATTATCAGAGATGAATTATTCAGTGACGAAAAGGTCAAGAAACTAATATGTTTCTTAACTAATTCCTACTTTACATTACTTTTCCTTTAATGATTTGTGACTACATGAAACTTTGAACAGTGCATTTCAGCGATTCTATAGACTGCAATACATTTGCTTAATTTGCATAAATATATAGCCTACCTCGTTTGTGTCTAGCGGTGGTGTCAAGTTTAAACAGCAAAAGGGAAACTTCCATACATTGGCAGGATTCGGAGCAAAACTGATTACCGATGCTGTATTTGAACGGCTGATTTCTATAGTCAAGTATCAAGAGGAGATCCCAGTATCACCAAAGCGCTACATCAACCATCCGGAGGCATTCGGCGGACTCGAGCCTTGAGTATGAAAGGAATATGATAATCTGCAATAGAAATATGGGTTTAATAACTATCATGATTATTTGGCTGTGTGTCGCAGCAGGTCTGCACTGTGGGCTGCGGTTGTCCTCCAAGGGCTAGCATGGATCTAGCAGAGGAATTTGAATATGCTGCTTTGATGTGGTGGCTGTGTGTGTGTGTGTGTGTGTGTGTGTGTGTGTGTGTGTGTGTGTGAAGTATATAGCAGTATAAAATGGAGTGCAGCAGACCGTTTATTTTCTAACTCCCACGCAGTACCGAGGCAGGCACCCCAGCCATCACTCCGGGCTGCAGCGCTGCAGTGTAGCTCGTGGGGTAACTGAGGTGTTGATCAAGAGAGTTTTAATTTGATCAACTGCGTTTTAATCAATTGAGTTTTAATTTGATTCTGTTGTTTGCACACAAACCAAAAAAAGTTATTGATCAGAACAGGTACATTTAATCTTAATACATATATTTGTTTGTATGACTAATTAATTGTATTGTACATACAGACACCGGACAAATAAAAGCTGTTCAATTAACTGGAAAAGTGAAATAAAAGAGTTTAGATAACACCAGGGTTTTCTTTTTTTGTTTATTTATTTGTTTAGTTACATTTCCTCCAGGTCTGGGTGCAGGAGTGTCGCAGCTGGGATGTCTCTAAGTAAACTCGCCAGTTAACAAGTGCGGACCATGCGATGCGTCTTTCCGACTCCATGATCTCCTCAAAGATGGTAGCAGCTCACACTTCTGCCCATTCCTCACCGTCCACAGAATGGATAGTTTGTCTCGATAAACGGTAAGTTATTTCTTTAAATAAGTCATATTCGTTATATTTGATCTTTTTCCCCTCACATTTGACTCACTTGAGCTGTGTCTGAAATGTCTAAAATAGCCCTTGTGTTACCAGCGCTAGCACTCGTGTCCTGGCAAAATAATCAGAATAATCATGTCAATTCTGCGATACGTTATTTGTTAGAAACAGACCACTAATATTTGCATATGGGCTATGGCAGATGAACACGTTCTTGTAAAAACAGTGTGTCAATTTTAGACTACAACATCGCAAATATCACGTTATTTGTTATGATTTACCTTAAGCTTGGGGGTAACCTTCATCCGTGTTGTCAATCTTTAATTATGTGTTATTAATCAAGGTCAGAAAATGATCATTTGTAAAGAGTGGAGTATCACGCGTCTCACCCAACAGCGGCACCGCAGTAGCTGTTACTGCAGACTCATTCAGGGGTTTTTTCTCTCCTGTGTGGTGCCTAAGGCGGGCATGCATACTTACTCAGGACAAGTGTTCAGCCAGGTTTCTGCTTATTCTCCCCTAGCGATCTGTACTGCTGGCTAGACATTGCAAATAATGTATCCAGCACGGATCCATGGGTCTTTTTCTGTCTCATCAATGATGAGAGCTCTTCTATCTTTAGACTTTTCATCCATGTGGTTTCTGTCATGTATTCCTGGTACACCAGCTGGATACAGAGCTACAAAGACCTTTTTTATTATGTGATCATCAACTCCAGTCCCTTTCATAATGTGTTTATGATACCATAGTTCCAGTTTAATGAGTTCCGACCTGTCCCTGTCCAAGATTAATGGCCTTGTCATCCGCGAACAAATCAATATGTGCACAGTTTACAGCTGTCCTCAGTTGGAGAAAGATGTGGAGACAGGCCTTCAACACTTGTCTTGCCAAATCACCGTGCCTTGTGCTGATTGAAATACAGTCTGTAAAAAGCTACCTGGCTCCACCTTCCGCAAACTTCGAACGCATTCTCTGAATATAAATGAACACAAATGACTCAACTACCCACCATCATGTTCTTACTGTGAGATCCTGACTATATTGTGTCAATCACGTTCTAATGCTCTGCTTTGAACACACAATACATCTTCACTGACACAAGCTTTAGGCATATATTATGAGAAAGATGTATGTTACATCATGGAAAAATGTAAAAAAAAAAAAAGATTAGTTGTTTTGAGTACATGTAGATATAACATACATGTAGATGTAACACACAGTTCAGTCAGGCATGCATATGAACGCTCCTGAATGTTCACATTGTATGTATAGTACAAGGAAGGATGTGTTTGTGTCTTTTGGTTTCGGTGGGTGGCTTTTAAATGTTACTCCTACACTGTAGAAACAAGACTCAAAACAGCTTTAGAAAATAACTTCTCCAGGACTGAACTTTGCAGTTGAATGTATTCATCAACCATTTGAAACAACTGTCCACTGGTTGATTTTGGTACTGATTTGAAAACAGTTGCAGGCGTGTGTTTGTCGGTACATTAAGCTCTGTTGGCTCTGGGCCTAATATGCACCTCTCTGGTTTAAATACGGTTACACCCACTCTCAGTCTAAAGCCACATTTTCCAACTATTCAAATAAACCTCAGTGTCTGCTTTAAATTGAAGCAACTGTACATCTGTACAGGATGAGACTTGGATGAGAGACTATAATGCATAGATTGTTTATTTTTACATACAGAAATGAATTGTAAAGAATTTGTAATGTAAAAGTACATTTATTCTACCTTAACTGATTCAGATTCAGATTTTATTGGTCATACATTGTACAAGTACAAGATGAAATGCTTTCTTGCCCAGGGCCCAGTGTTAAAGCACCAGAAAACCAGAGCGGCGGCAGCGTAACGCAGCGTACAAACGCAGACGCGCCACCTTCACAGGCAAAGAGAAACTGAGTGCAAGTGTAACTTGCGGCAACAAAACCTTTGAATGGACAATACAACCAATCCAGTGTCTTTTACATTTCCCAAAGATGACTTTCTTAGAGAATTAATAGAATTGAATACAATTAGAAAGAGCTTCAATGTTCAGTAATGAGGTCGTGGTTTGAGGTTCCTCTTGATTCCTGCATAGTGTTCCTGGTGTGCTCATCTTCTCTTAGTGATTGAAGGTATTCTTTGGTTACCTCCATCTGAGGATTTGTTAAATTCATTACAGCCATTTCCCCTGGTTTGTCAGGCCTTTTGCTACTGCTAAGCTCACCAGTGCATAATTAATTTTGAACAATGAAGCAGACAGCTGGATTTCTATTTACTTATACTGATTTTCAGCCTTGTGACAGCCTACTTACCGGCACTGGTGTTTAACCGGCATCACCTTCATGTTGAGCAGAAAGCAGCAGTGACACACATGCCAGAAGCACATTTACACGCAATCAAGGACCTTTTGTGTTCTCGCTGGTGCCTGAACTAATGAAGCAGAGACACACAGCTACAACTGAGCAGCCAACAGTACGTTTGGAATCCTGAATGGGGAAGGCTGTGTATAAACAGGACTACACAGTCTACCTGATTAGAACGTGCACACGCACTAACCCTGTATTCATTTTCTCATTTATTATACAGTTTGTAAGAATACAGACTCAGAACAATAAAAAGATGTGTCACTGACCAGTTATTGGGCCATACCCTGTCTATATATCTGCTTAACCAACACTGTATGTGTCTGAAACTGGTCATACTTGTGGTATGTGATATATGTGATGTGTGGTATGTGATGTGATGTGACGTGTGGTATCTGATGTATGTGATATACAAAATGACCATTGTGTATATATGGTCATACATATATAAGGTCATACTTGATACTAGTGATGAAAAAGACTCCATCATGTCTTTGGTTGATAAATCAGTTTTGAATCTGAATGTCACTGGTCTAAAACCAATTCTCACTGACTTATGTGAATGAAGCTATTGTAGCAATATTTCCTGCTCTGATGTCTTCATCTTCAGTGATCTCTAGGTGTGAAACTGCTCCAAAGGTAGTGTTCAAAGACAAGGTGTTTGAGTTCAGGGTTAAAATGTGTCTTCATGGTGGCACGAGGCAGAGTACCAGATGTGTTTGCATAGTAAATGGACTCTTGGTTCCTCTTTAACAAACACATTCTCTCTCTTTCTCTCTCTCTCTCTCTCTCTCTCTCTCTCTCTCTCTCTCTCTCTCTCTCACACACACACACACACACACACACACACACACACACACAAATGAAATGTGGCTCACCTTTAAGTCCCCTCTGGAATACACAAGGTTTACATGTACCAGACTCGGGCTATTTTCCGCCTATTCTTGAAAACAAGAACTGTTTAAATTGTTCAGTATCCAGGAGTTGTCCAGTGTCCAGAACTTATCCAGCTCACCCATGTGCTGCTCTGTGTGTGTGTGTGTGTGTGTGTGTGTGTGTGTGTGTGTGTGTGTGTGTGTGTGTGTGTGCTCTGTACCTCAACACTCTAAGTTAAATTGGTGAATCCAGTTTCAACTAAACTTCTAGTTAACAGAAGAAAAAACTAACCTTAGAGTAACTACTTCAACCTGTGTTTGATCATCGTACCCCCTCACTAGCACTGTGCTGTATTGCACTTTTTTTGTTTTTGGATAATTCTGTGCTATTTTCTTCAAATGGTGTTCTGTGGTCCCTGAGATGGTAGCAATCAGTCATTATTGTCTCCACCTCACTTTAAGTGTGTTTGTCTCTACTGAAGCCCACCTCCACCAGGAAACCATTCAGCACCATTATGTCTAACAGTCCTCACCTCACACACACACACACACACACACACACACGCACACACACACACACACACACACACACACACACACACACACCATGACTTTGCTTGTTTTAAGAAGGCAAAGCTCCTCTCTATGCCTGCTGATGTAGCTCAAATAGTTGCAGCTTTAGGCATCGGCTAGTCTAGCTCACACATTGCTTTCTCTTGCTGCAGGTCTTTAAGAACTGCTAAGAAGTCACCCAGCTCCCCCTGTTGCCCTGAAGGTCATGATCTGAGTTATGCATCAGAGCTCAGATTTTAGTCTTCCTGAATCAAAGAAATGGCCATAATGTTTGAAGCAAATGTTAGATTGCCTCCTTGGGGCGACAGGCAACTCATTTAATCAAATGTGCTTGGATTGAGTAGTTCAATGGAGCACATGCTTGCCAATTTATTTCTGATAAATCTGCTCACTGACATTGCCTGAGACAGCCGTGTGAGGGTTTCCGTAACACTCTGGGGAGTCCTGAAAATGTGACAGCTGCCAGTGCTTTCTTCTCGATTCATTTGGAAGATCTCATGTGAAATTTGCTACTTCTGCATCTACAGAAATACAGCATCTACTGCAGAGTTGTGTTTCTGGGCACCTGAACATCCTACGGACTCTGAGAAAAACTTCTTTGTGCCTGTGGCAGAAAAAGTGAAGTGTTACAGGAAACACTTTGGATTCAGGAATGCATTTTGCCTTCTTGGAAAACACAAGGTTTAGTCAGTGTGCATAGTAGTGCTCAAATATTGCATTTTGGGGCAATTACTTTAACTCCGGCATGGCGTTCATTCAGAGAGGAAGCCACAACATCAGCCTCTTCATATGTCTGAGACACAAGTTAATTGTAACTGTAGCCCTGTATGTGTTTATTTAAAACATTACAGACATACTGGGCCTCTTGCCCTCCTAAAACATCAAAAAGTCATTTCGAACATACTGAACTATCACAGACAGCGACAAAATGTCAGCTGTCTCATCTGCTTGCCATGCAAGAAGTCTTTGATTTAATCATGGACAGTGGCTGTAATGGCAGAAATTAAATCATTCTGAATGGAAGGAGACAAGCCAGAAAACGGAGGACGTCTGGAAGGGAGTTGCTAAGACATCATCGTACTTGGCTCTTTCACTGAATTCTCTGTAGTTCCCCTTGCTTGCTGATTCACTCCCATCATCATGGCCTCTGAAAGATGGCTCTCGACAGCCAAGCAGTGAAGTGACATCAGTTAGGCAGCAGCGTTGCCAACTTAGCTAGATTTAGACTTTTCAGACCCTTTTAGCGACTTTTTTTTCTCAAAGAAGCAGCTATAGCAACAATTATGGCAAGTTCTTGGACAAATTAGCTGGTCGAGAGGCCCAGCTCCATGTCTGCTCTGCTTGGTGAGGGGTAGAGAGTTTGGAACAGTATGTTCAGTGAGGGGGTTGAGTTTGGAGCAGTTAGCCTGCAGGATAATTCATAGATTTTATACTAAAGTATATTATATAAAGTACACAGTAATAAAGATATTCTGTCACTTCCTCTCTTGATTATCATTTAACTTGCAAATATAGCTGATATCACAGATGACAAACTGACACTGTGCAGTATACAAATACAGCACAGTGATGTCACAAACATGCTAATCAGCACGCAACATGTTTAGGGACCGTGAGCACTAGGCTTGAGCTACTTTCCATCATGACTATGGAGAGGAATTGAAATGCAGCTGCAAAACACACCACATAAATTTTCTATAGCGACTATAAGTAAACAAGATGCACTTTAACCATATGAGCCTCTTTGAAATGCAGTCATTGCAGTGAACAGCGTGAAATTAAACGCTCGGATTGAATCGGTGTGGAAGGTGATCCATTTTGATATGACGTCACAACCTCAGAAAAACAATAAATGTGAATTTATATTTAATGAATGAAATACTGAATTTGTGTCAAAAAAATAATGTGAAACACAGGCAACTCACAACTAAGTTGTATTTTACTGTGAGCTATTGTGAATGGACCAAAAACGTTTTTGACTGCATTTGAGAACAGCGTGGTATTGAGTTAAGAATAGCGTGGTGCCACAATGAAATGTAATCAGAGTCCACTCATAGCCTGCTCAAGATTTTGAGATTTGGTCCATCGTGCTGGAAAATGTGTGGCAAGAGACGAACTACATGAGGTCTTAGACCGATTACATGATGTGCCATGTTGGTTATATGATGTGCTATGGTGATTACACGATGTGCTATGGTGATTACACGATGTACTAGGCTGATTACACAACGTAATTTATAGATAAGGAGCTCTTACTGCATACCTGCGTTAGCTGGTGTGAGCAAAATTAGCTGGTGTGAGCAATATTAGTTGCTGTCCTCTGTTTCTTCAATGCCGTTGAGGGTGTCTCACGACAAATCAGTCTAATTATTACTTTTTTGCAAGGCAAAAACACAGTTAGGTCACGTGCATATTGAGTCTACCAAGAGCTATGCTTCAGTAATCTGTGGTTGATACAGAGTCTGTTGTGGTCTGTACCTTAAAGAAGTCACCCCTGGCACACACACACACACACACACACACACACACACACACACACACACACACACACACACACACACACACACACTAGTCCTCTGCTCTAGCTGATCTATTTGTTTGAACTGCATGAGTGAGCTTTTCTCATTGGGATATGAGTGGGAAATGTTTTGCCCTTGTTAAATCTGTACTTCACTGTTTCAAAGTGTGTGTTATTCTCCAAGGAAAGAAGAATAGCAAGTGTATGTTTTGACTATTCTATGTACGTTCAGTTCTCAGCAGTGGTGTTTTCACCATTCCACACTAATTGTATTATATTGGGAATACAATACCGTTACTCTGCCTTCTTTTGGCATTTGAAATAAAAATGTATGCCCTTCTGACATATTTACTGTTGTTTTTCAAGCTTTCCTCTTTCTTTGTTTGGACAAAATATCTGCATAAGGTGAAAGGAAGTCAGAGGTCTCTTAAATATTTATTCTCTCTATTCCCTCCTTCAGTGCTAGCAGACACACGTGCCTTACAGAGCAGTGCACAAATCCTACACAAAGTACTGATTCCAAACTACGTATGTAAACATGACAGGGACAGCGCAGGAAACACAATCTAAATGTAATGTGCAACTCACTTATACTGTATCACACTGTTTGTAATCGAGTACATAATGCATCATTTTGGAATACATTTTTAGCTCATG
>NC_135214.1:17815227-17982727 GCF_052324685.1 Brachyhypopomus gauderio
CAGTGACTCCAGAATTCTTGGCTTTGCTCGTCCTATGGCGGGGGGCTTGATGATTAACGTGAAGGGAAGAGGAACTTGAATTCCTCGACAGCCCAATGTGATGGTCAGTGCTTTAGGTCTGTGTGGCATCTGCAGAGATGAGCATGCAGCTGATTTTGAAGGCCAGATGCACTTCAACGTTGGAGACCTGAGTTAGGCTCTCTCCCAGTCCGGCGTCAGAGGCATCGGTCTTTCATCTGGTTGCAGCCAGATGGGGTCGCTGCCGTACAAGAGAAACGGACAATGTGCTGTGTGTGTGTGTGTATGTGTGTGTGTGTGTGTGAGAGAGAGAGAGAGAGAAATATCACAGTCATAGGTGGATTTGAGGCACTCGCCAGATTCATCATGAAATGACGTTTTAATGACAGTTGGCAGCAGCCCAGTCAGCTTGTGCAGGTGAGCAGTGAGCATGTGCAGGTGCAGTGAGCATGTGCAGGTGCAGGTGAGCAGAGTGTGCAGGTGAGCAGTGAGCATGTGCAGGTGAGCAGTGAGCATGTGCAGGTGAGCAGTGAGCATGTGCAGGTGCAGTGAGAGTGTGCAGGTGCAGGTGAGCAGTGAGAGTGTGCAGGTGAGCAGTGAGCATGTGCAGGTGAGCAGTGAGCATGTGCAGGTGAGCAGTGAGCATGTGCAGGACAGGTGCAGTGTGAAACAGAGTAATAATATTAGGGGTGTATTCAACTAAGCATTTTCATAGTCGAATCTGATTCGTCAGCTTTTCCCTTTAGTCGACTAATAGTCGAATCGGGTTTATTTTTATTTTTTTAATTTAGAGCATCTTAAACGGGATCCTGTTCTCATTCAGGACTTTTTTCCTCTTCAAAGTAAAAACCTAAAACACTCAGATAAATGAATAAACACGGTAGGTTGGCTTTATTCAGCTTTTATTTATTTACTTGTTTATTTTTTATGAAACGTTAGAGAACATTAAACGTCAGTGCGCATTGCGCATATCGAACTGTCAGACAGGCACTCTGCAAAATGTCAAAAATATTTTAAATAAAATATGCCTGCCTGAAAATATTAACAAATTGACACACAACAGCAAAAATATATAAGGAAAGGTTCAAGTAACAGAGTTTAAAAGCAAACAACAAAAAATGTCTATAGGCCTACTTGTCGAGACGCACCGCGACGAGACGAGACGACACGACCGAAACGACAAACGGCTGAACTGTTTTTTCCACCTTACGCGTTTTAAATGGTATACCATGTTGGTTGTTGTCGTGCGAAATGAAAGACGTTGATGACATAACTTGCACTTTACCTTGTTTGATTCATCTTTATCTTTTTCAAAATACTTTTGAAGTTTTTTAGTAGATGCTGACTATCGTGTAGCGTGTTCAGCTCCGCTCATTTGGATTGTGCAACAGCAGGGTGTGATTTATTAATGTGTAGTAAGGAATATGCCTATTGTTAATGCGCAGACATAATTTTTAAATATTTACTAACAGAAATTAGGATGATTTTATTTGACAAAAGGCTATATATAACGAAAACAAAGACATTTCATGTAACAACTAATGCTTAGCAGCATGCTTGGGAACACCCATGCAGTTAGAATGGTACATTCGACTATGACGTTCATAGTCGACTAGGGGGTATAGTCGACTATAGTCAATCAGCGACTATTGCAGGTCACCCCTAAATGATATACCAGTCATGTGTTTCCTGGCCCCACCCCCTCTGTGCTGCTTCTGGTCCCTGAAACAAGCGCCCAGGAGCTCATGGATCCTCCGCTGGGCGCCTTGGATAGCTGTCTGCTGCCATGGAGACTGACACGACTATTGATTTGGGTGTTCAGGGATTTCTGTGGTGTGATCCGGTGTCCCGTGGTGTGATCCGGTGTCCCGTGGTGTGATCCGGTGTGCATGGCTCCACCGGATCCTTGAAATCCCCTGCAGCTTCATCTGGCTGAATGAAAAAGCGATATGTTAATGTGCATATGGTATATGTTTAATCAGCACCCTTGTCACAAACACACACACACACACACACACACACACACACACACACATCCAACAACAACAGCAGTAAAGAACAAACAACTGTTTAAAATGTTTTTATGACTCATACTGAGAGAGACACCAGTAGCATACAGCTCAGGTCCAGCTGAATGGAACTAATCCCTGTGTCATGGATTTGCTTTTCACCTTTATTAAATGAAATTATTATTCCTAATGCTTCTTTTGTGGCATGGAAATGAAATTTATACATTTTCGACTACAATGTAATCACATTGGATTTCCTATGGTTGTCCTATGAAGAAACCTGTGGCTCAGAGGTTATATAATCACTTTGGGTCTTGTTTTAAAGAAAGATATCAGGTCTAAACGCAAGCGACCTGAATATATTGTTTTTTTCTTTGCTCTTCGGATGAAACAATATTGCAAGCAGTTCTGAGGAGCTCTGTGCAATTAGCACTTCTGTTTCCGCTTGAGAGATTTGCATTTACTGTGTTTGCATACATGTAAAATCACTTCATGTGTCATGCCCTTCAGTGCAATTAAAAAAAGAAACATTATTCACAAGTCTTTGTATTAAAGGAATGGCTGTCAGGGGCTATAATGGAGAATTTTAGGGAGGATATGAATGTTGCTTCATGCTTATGGTATGGCCTGATCTCTGTGGTTACACTGTGCAGTTGTCTGCTGGTGATCTGTGGCGTGTGGATATGCTTGTGCTTTGGTGTCTGCTTCGTGCAACACAACACATACGATCATGCACATACACAAGCATAGACACAAACGACTATACACAAAATCCCAGATGGTGTTACTCTACTGAAACATTACTGGGGATACTGGAAACAGTCAGACACACAAAACCAGGCACAAGAGAAACGGTGGACATGTAGCAACGAAGGAGGACCACCACACCTGTTTGTGTGTGGAACGACTCATTTCTATTTCAAAGCTGGCGGCGCTGGACTGGTGATTATTCCGGCAGCTTTGAAAAGGAACTCTCCCTTTTGAAGCCGGGCGATTCAGTGGTCCATGCCGCTTTTGTAGAGACAGAGTGGGGTGTGTGGTGTGTGGACCTAGTGGGTGTGAGGAATTAGTGAACATGAGGGGCTAGTGGGCTTGTGGATCTAGTGAATGTGTGGATCTAGTGAACGTGTGGGGCTAGTGGGCATGTGGATTGAAAGAATGTATTGATATAGTGAATATGGATCTAATGAACACATGGGGCTAGTGAACTTGTGGATCTAGTGAACGTGTGGTTCTAATAAATGTGTATGGATGGGGGGTGTGGATCTAGTGAACGTGTGGGCCTAGTGGGAGTGTGGATTTAGTGAATGTGTGAATCTAGTGGGTGTGTGAATCTAGTGGGTGTATGGATCTAGTGAATGTGTGGGCCTAGTGGGAGTGTGGATCTAGTGAGTGTCTGGATCTAGTGAACGTGTGGGCCTAGTGGGTGTATGGATTTAGTGGGTGTGTGGATTTAATGAACGTGTGTATCTAGTGGGTTTGTGAGTCTAATGGGTGTGTGGATCTAGTAAACATGTGGATCTAGTGGGTGTGTGGATCTAATAAACGTGTGGATCTAGTGGATGTGTGGATCTAGTAAACGTGTGGATCTAGTGAATGTGTGGATCTAGTGGGTGTGTGGATCTAGTGAACATGTGGATCTAGTGGGTGTGTGGATCTAGTAAACGTGTGGATCTAGTGAATGTGTGGGCCTAGTGGGTGTGTAGATCTAGTGAATGTGTGGATCTAGTGGGTGTGTAGATCTAGTGAACATGTGGATCTAGTGGGTGTGTGGATCTAGTAAACGTGTGGATCTAGTGAACATGTGAGTCTAGTGGGTGTGTGGATCTAGTGAACGTGTGGATCTAGTGGGTGTGTAGATCTAGTAAACATGTGGATCTAGTGCGTGTGGGAATCTAGTGGATGTGTGGATCTAGTAAACGTGTGGATCTAGTGAACGTGTGAGTCTAGTGGGTGTGTGGATCTAGTGAACGTGTGGATCTAGTGGACGTGTGGATCTAGTGGGCGTGTAGAGTCCAGATTGCTCTCTGCTGTGTAACTGGCAGCAGGAGCAGCTGTCTGGCTGGAGAAGCAGCTCAGATGTCTCAGTTGAATCTCTCCACTCTGCTGGTGTCTGGGCTTCCACGCTGCTCTGGTCACCCCACAGACTCGTTAGATGCTCAGTCGTCGCTGCCATAGCATGTGGAGATAGTGGCACGCAGAATGAATGAGAATACCACAATGGCTGCCAAAGCAATGGTAGACATCAAAGCATTTATTGCTTGAAACGTAACAAAATGACAACTGCTTGATCTTCTGTTTGATGATATATTAGTCATTGTATTTTTCATGCACACGTGCAATATTTAAATAAATTGTAATTTAGTAATTTAAAATGCAATTGGGAATTCTCTGTGAGATATTTATGATGCTCTTTTTCTTTATATATCCCAAAATGCTTGTGCTCTGCTGAAATAGGAGACAAGTAACTCCACCATATGAACTCCACATTTAAATTACATTTGGTAAATGCTTTTATCCAGAGCAACTTAAATATATTTTCTAGCAAGGCAGCATTTCTGCTTCCTAGGAATCAGGCTCATGACCTACCAACACTTTCCTCCATTTGTTCTATTGAATTTCAGGCTTGAGCCAGCACTGACACGCTTGGTGTCAGCCATCGTTAATTATAAAATTGATTAACAGAAGGTGTAGTATCCATTTCTTCTAATCAGTGTTTGGAGATGCATATTCTAAATGTTTTAACATACCAGCAACATATGTAGTCAGATGCTATTAGACAGTTGCGCACCGGATGGTAATATTGTAAATGAAACCTGACTGAAACTATTACAAAAATGGATAAAGGGCAGTTTCCCTCTTGAGTATCTGGGGTGGTTGCTAGGTGATTGGTTTACTCCAATCATCATGATGCTCTGATGAGTCCTTGCTCTGTGCAGCGCTGGGCTAGACCACTAAACACACGCGCGCACACACACACTCGCAGGCGTGTGGTGCGCTCAGGACTCAGAGGGACCTCGGAGCAGAGAACGGGACCCAGGTGGCACCTCGTTCGCGTGCACAGGGGAGCGCCCTGCCATCCGTCCCACAGACAGGCGAGAGAGATCGGCGGCGTGCTGGTTGGAGGAGCAGGGAGGAGAAGGGAGGAGCAGTGGAGTGTTCACTCTGTGGTAGGGACAGAGAGCACAGGAGGTGTACAGAAAGAGAGATCACCGGCACTGCCCGCCGCACACACACGCCCGGCATGGGGCACACTTTACTGTAGGTAAGTTTCTGCTCTTTCTCCTCTCTCTCTCTCTCTCTCTCTCTCTCTCTCTTGCCCTCTCACTCTTTCTCTTTCTCTCTCTCCTTCTCTCTCCTCTCTGCTCTTTCTGTCACGCTAGCTTTTGGATTTCAATGTATGTGTACATACAGGGCAGTGTTTTTATCAAGTGAGAGTGCTTAGTCACTGTGGCTTTCTCAGCCAGTTCAGTTGAGTATGATCTGAGCCTGTTTCTCTCAGTGTAGCAAAGTGCTTATGTTAACTGCTCATATATATGCAGCCTGTGTGGTGATGACCGAGCTAAGGCAGTAGATCGGGGAAGGGAGTCTCTCTCTCTCTCTCTCTCTCTCTCTCTCTCTCTCTCTCTCTCTTTCTCTCTCCCTTTGTGGTTTATTTCTGCTTGAATGCTAATTGGAGTTTGTTCTCTTGAGTGTATTTTTTTATTTCTATTTGCTAGATGAAATAGCATGATTTTATCTATGCAATTATATATAGATTGGTAAGAGAGTGAAAGATGACAGAAAGAGAGAGAGGGAAAGAGAAAGAGAGTCAATATGTTAAAAATATTCATTTTCTGAAACTGAACTTCCAGTGCTTTGGCAATATTTTACTTTGCAAAGTCATGCCAATAAAGGCATCTCGAGTGTATGAGTGTATGAGTGTATGAGTGTATGAGTGAGTGAGTGAGTGAGTGAGTGAGTGAGTGAGTGAGTGAGTGAGTGAGTGTGTGAGTGAGTGTGTGAGTATGTTTGTGAGTGAGTGTGTGAGTATGTTTGTGAGTGAGTGAGTGAGTGTGAGTGTGTGAGTGAGTATGTGTATATTTGATTGTGTGAGTGAGTATGTGAATGAGAGTGAGTGTGTGAGTGAGTGTGAGTGAGTGAGTGAGTGAGTGAGTGAGTGTGTGTGTGAGTGAGTATGTGAATGAGTGTGAGTGAGTGAGTGTGTGAGTGAGTATGTGAATGAGTGCGTGAGTATGTGAATGAGTGAGTAAGTGAGTGAGTGAGTGAGTGAGTGAGTGAGTGAGTGAGTGAGTGACAGAAAGATGGACAGAGAGAAACTTGGGCTGGGTGTATTGTGTAATTTGGTTGAATAATTCAACCTAAAGTACAGAGGTGTATGTATATGTGTGTTTGTGTATGAGATTGTTTTGAAGGGAGAACTTACAATACACAGTAATTAAAATCATTCAAGTATTGTTTCAGTAGTGTCCGCTCATCTGAAAATGGTCCGTAATTATAGAAAACTGCCAAAATGAAATAAATAATGAAATAATTATGTATTATTCTAGAAATAGTAAACCTCTATAATTCAGATGTTTTGAAAAGAAATGAGGTAGCAGTTAGCCCCCATTAGATGGATTTCTTGCTCCTGTTTTGCATTGCCTGTGCTGGTGTTGTGGGTGAACTATCCCTGCAGGACTCATCCCTGGCAAAAACACTTCTTGCAGTCTTGATGGCAACATGTGGGACCTGAAGGATGTTAGTGTACAGTTCCATGAGTGTAAGAGGGCTCTGGTTGTCATGGAGATATGGAGCTATGGAAACTATTCTTAATTTATATTTCGTAGTCTGGTGTTCCTCCACAGATGGTTTTTAGTCAGTGTAGCCTTTAGGGTGTGTGTGTGTGTGTGTGTGTGTGTGTGTGTGTGTGTGTGTGTGTGTGTGTGTGTGTGTGTGTGTGTGTGTGTGTGTGTGTGTGTGTGTCAGTGCCATTCCTCTTTACAGACTCTGATAATTGCAGTAAATTAAATTTTTACCGAACCTAAAGAATTAAATTATTTCATTTGAGTGTGAGTGAGTGTGTGTGTGTGTGTGTGTGTGTGTGTGTGTGTGTGTATTCCCCTGTCCTTTTTAGACTCTCTTAACATTTGGCATTCCTCTCCCCAGAGAGATCTAAAATCACTCTAAAATCAAGAAATGCCCAGACAACCTGTTTAAGTGCCATTGACTGGGGACCTCCTGAACCTCCAGTAATGAAGGGATTACAACCCACTTACTTGCTGGGTAAAAAGTAGATACAAGTACACAACAAATGTAGTAGATGCAGGTACACAACAAATGTAGTAGATGCAGGTACACAACTAGATGTAGTAGATGCAGGTACACAACTAGATGTAGTAGATGCAAGTACACACCTAGATGTAGTAGATGCAGGTACACAACTAGATGAAGTAGATGCAGGTACACAACTAGATGTAGTAGATGTAGGTACACAACTAGATGTAGTAGATGCAGGTACACAACTAGATGTAGTAGATGTAGGTACACAACTAGATGAAGTAGATGCAGGTACACAACTAGATGTAGTAGATGCAGGTACACAACTAGATGTAGTAGATGCAGGTACACAACTAGATGTAGTAGATGCAGGTACACACCTAGATGTAGTAGATGCAGGTACACAACTAGATGTAGTAGATGCAGGTACACAACTAGATGTAGTAGATGCAGGTACACAACTAGATGTAGTAGATGTAGGTACACAACTAGATGTAGTAGATACAAGCAACACAACTAAAAGTGTTTTCCAATGAATCCACTCTATCAGATTCACCAGTGAACCCTTCAGCTTGTGTAAAATCAATCTGGAGTCATGTAACCACACATACACAGTACAATATTATTACAGTGTGGTTAACATTTTAATATAATTCCCCTCTGAAGCTTCCACTATATATATATATATATATATATATATATATATATATATATATATATATATATATATGCTATAAACATCTTTAAACTGGTGTCTGTGATATGCCTTTGAATGTGCGCCTGTTGATGAGTCTGCTGGGTTATGTTGTGGTTTTGTGACACTGGGTATACCCTGATTGTAACTTCAATGTTATTTATTATTGGTCTAAACAGTAGGATGCTAATTACTGTAATAAACAGTAGGATGCTCATTTCGGTTGACAGCAACACTTAGTCAGAGCGACATAATTATGAAGACTGAGTGAAGCTGAGTGTGTGTGCATGTGTGCGTGTGTGGTAATAGTATGCAAACTCCCCGCTGAGTTCCAATAGCTGTCACATCTCTTTCAATCAAAGGCCTTCTCCTCCTTCAGGGACTCTGAGTGATCTGCCAAGGTTTGGCTCATGTTCGGACATGAATGAGCTCATTAGCATATTTGAGGCTCCTCCCCTCACTGCAACAGCCATAATTGTGCCAGGAACCAGTTGGGTAGACACAGTGAACAGAGGCCCAGAAATGCTGCTTCCAACAAGGAAATAAAATTGAAATTAAGTGTAGTTTACATCATTGAAGGATTCATGTGATGTTTTTTCTTGAACGTCTATAGAACATGTTATTTACTGAGAACATTATCAGTCTCACAGTTGCGTTTGTGTGTCACCATGGTATGTACTGTACATAGTTGAATGTTTCTATATGTATCAGAATTAAACGTTTGAGATTCTGACTCTGAGGACAAAAGCCTCAGGTGCTCTCCCAGTGTTTCCGCAGGGCACTCGAGGAACTGAATAGGCTTCTTTGACGAGCTGAGGAGTAATGGGTGAATACGTTGAATACGTGCTGCAGTGAACAGGCTAATGGGCTACGGGATTAGCACCCTTACTCATTGTTGGAGGGTTTCATCTCCTCCATCACAACACAGAACTATGCACAGAGCAGCACGCTGAGTTAAAAATAGAGATAAATGGAGATGATTATGATGAAATGATATCAGACGACAGGGCAGTTAGCGAAAGTGGGCCATTTTTCATTTAGTGAAAAACCTCTTGACACCTAACCTCAACTCTTGTAAAAAATTGCATGAATATTACTAATGTGTCTCATTCCTGTCATCATGCGTAGATTTTACATGTTTAATGACATACAGAAAATACAAGGCAACCTTGAAATGTTTAGTATTACTAATATTTGGCTCCCTCTTTCTCTCTCATACACACACACACACACACACACACACACACACACACACACACACATTGTACATATTAATTTATTATACATGCGCTAGGTCCCTTCAGTTAGAGCTCTGCTCCCTGAGGGACAGGAGCTTAAAGCGGGCCATAACGCTGTAATCTCTAGTGACTGCAGTGGCTAATGGAGTCACTGGTGCAAACCATTCTTCACCATGCTGGATAATGCTTAGCAGAACATATTCACCAATATCTGCTCTATCCATCTTGGAGTGCTTCTGGCTGTTATTACTTTGGCGTACGGAGAGCAGACTGGAGATTAAATGGGTTCTCCCTGCTAACACTGGTGCCACTGCATCATCCAGGGAACATAATCCAGCAAGAATGGGCTAAAATACATGGGTCAGGGAACATGGCCCAGGGTACAAGGGCCAGGTTACATAATTCAGGGAACAAGGGCCAGGGTACAAGGGCCAGGTTGCATAATTCAGGGTACAAGGGCCAGGGTGCATAATCCAGGGAACAAGAGCCAGGGAACAAGGGCCAGGATACAAGAGCCAGGTTGCATAATTCAGGGTACAAGGGCCAGGGTGCATAATCCAGGGAACAAGGGCCAGGGAACAAGGGCCATGGTGCATAATCCAGGGTACAAGGGCTAGGGAACAAGGGCCAGGCAACAAGGGCCAGGGTAGCATGTACTGCAACCAGGGCTTGCACATGTGACCATTTTCTGTGCTCTGAACAAGCTAACAAATTACCCTGATTTGGAATCAGGCCAGCCCCGTTCTGAAAACGACCTTTTCATCTACTGTGAAATTCAAACATATTCTTAGTGGGTTGTGGTCGTGGTTGCTCTTCTCCAGAGAGTCCGAGGTTGTGTGGAAACCCTCCGAGGCACTCTTCTTCTCCTCTCCTCCTTTCACTACATCAGACTAACATGGTGGACCTGTGTGGGTGTGCAGCTCCATGTCACTTTGGCTTCTATTGACACTCTTGTCTGGATTCCTCAACTGCCCTGACCTGGTTCTCGTGAATGTCTTTTACCCTTACATGAGTGTGAAGTGTATTACATCACTGCTCTGCTCCCACTGAAGTAGCTGCGTTGTTATTACAATATTCTACTTCCTCTGCCTGGCAGGCTGTGTCGTCTGAAAGGGTTTCACATGAAGCCATACCTAGCATGATGGATGATACTCCATGTACAGATGTAGCTGACAAACGTGGAGAAGTGGGGGTACAAAATTGTTTAATTGCAGCTGTGGCGTGGTGTGTGTGCTGGTCAGTCTTTGATTTAGAGCAGACCCTGTGTGATCCTCTCTGATTGTCAGACAAGTCAAGATTAGAGGGATTTAATTTCAATCTGCTCGTACAATGGCTCCCGGTTGCTGAGGATGACAGGAAGTCACAGACACAGGCCCTCAAAACAGGGCAGAAAGTACAGACTCTTCTGAGGAGTGCTCAGTCCAGATAGACCCTGCTGTCCTGCTTTACAGAACCCCAAACAAATGTCTTCCTAAATGATCCTGAATGGGATCATCTTTACTTGCAGAGAATGTTGGAGCAGGTGACAATTGGCTCCTCTGTCCAGAGTTGTCAATTCCAGGTTCATAAAGTAAAAGTCCTCACCAGGATTTTGCTCAGGCTTCCTGGATTGTGTTAATTCCACTAATTTTACCTGGATTGCACTAATTAGAAAATCTAGCAAGCTTGAGCAAAATCCTGGTGAGGACTTTTACTTTCTGAACCTGGAATTGACACCTTTGGTCATTACTGATATGTTAGCTAGCAATATGATGACGGCACAGCCAGAATAGACAGACAGACGGTTAAGGACAACATCACCCAAAAATGAAAAAAAAACGGCCATTCGCTAAGTAGAACTTACTTCCCTACCTACCAAACCATTGAGACTGTGTCTGTTAACCGTGGCAGGTATAGGAATAACAGGGCGATATGTTTTAAAAATCTAATTAAAATTAAATAATCAACATGAAGTGAGCAGCAATATTAAGCTAAGGCTAGGACTTCTAAACATTAGATCGCTTGCATCAAAAGCTGTGATAGTAAACAAAATAATCTCAGATAACAGACTAAATGCACTCTGTTTAACAGAGACATGGGCTAGAGTAGACGAATATGTAAGTTTTAATGAAGCAGCTCCTCCTGGATACAGTTATGTTCATCAGCCCCGTATCACAGGGTGTGGAGGTGGAGTAGTCACAATATATGACACAGATATAGGTTTTACTGTAAAAACGTGTTACGTGTTGAATGTAAGTTGTTGACAGGGGGGGTTAAAATGGACACAGCGAGGAAAAAAAAAGACAGATTTAAAGTGTGCAGAGACAGTCTAAATTGTGGTTTAAACTAACCTAGTGAAAACCGGGACATTAAATGAATTTTTTTTGCCGGGACCGAATATTAAAAGGAAGGAAAACCGGGACAGCCCGGGAAAACCGGGACGGTCACGTGAAAACCGGGACAGGTGGCAACACTACACATCACATATCTTTTTTCTCTGAGGTTCACCTGGGGAGTAACAATGCAGTCGGCGCCTACAAGACCAGTATCATCACTCTGACACGGAATGAAAACCTGGTGTTCATCACATGACATTTACATTGACAATATCAACACCCAGAACTTTTATTCTAGTTACCTTATACTTAGCCTGATTGTGTGATTTGTTTGTGACTTGTGTATTCATCTGTATAATTTGTTTTTGTGTAATTTGTGTGTTAACGGGCCGCCCAATGGAGGATGGGTTCCCTTTTGAGTCTTGGTCCTCCCAAGGTTTCTTCCTATTCCCCACCATCTAGGGAGTTTTTCCTTGCCACTGTCACCTTTGGCTTGCTCATTAGGGATTTGGACCCATAGTATTGTTAACCTTGTAAATCCTGTAAAGCGCTTTGTGACAACATGTGTTGTGAAAAGCGCTATACAAATATATTTGATTTGATTTGATGTGCTAGCATATCTTCTCCAACTGCTATGATGTGTGAGGAGGGTCAGAAAGATGCCAGGACTAGCTTCATGTGGTTTTGTCAGGTGAAGAAGGTATGTTAACTCCTCTCAGAGGCCGGTCGCTATAATAAATTGGATCGTTGTTGGGGTGAGGACTGGCTAGAAATAGAACAAGCAGAAACAAAAGAAAGAAAAGCCCACTGAAGTGAGATATCAATGGCCTTTTACAGCACAAGGTACCATAGAGGTTGTGAGCACAGAAGCATTGAGGTTCATAGGTAGGGGAGTAGGATGCAGTTTGTGGTCATTCTGCTGGGCAACACTGCGTCTTATCTTGACTCCACTATTATATAACTGTATACTGTATGTGAATGTGTGTGTGTGAGTGCACGTGCTAACTGTGTGTCCCTGCCTGCCACGCACTGATCCAAGACCCAGGGGCGTGTTCTGAAGCACAGGGAACAGGGCCCTGCGGATGTTCTTCTGTCCGGGCACCATGGCGAGAGCCGAGCGGCCTGGTCCTGCTGCCGTCCCCATCTGTCCCACATCCCTCTGAAATGAACTGATGTCTCTCACTGTCTCCTCAGAAGTATCGACAGTGTATGGCTGGTCTCCTGGCCCCTCCCTATGGCGTCATGGAAAGCTGCTCCAGCTCTGACAGTGAGTTGCAGTCTTCAGATTATGGCTATATGTATTATATCAACATTCGTCATTCATTCATTACTGCTGTCTATAATATATGTGATTCTTAAGTACAGTGTTATAAAAGACATGATACAGCAAAATACTGCAAAATGTATTATATGTCCAGTACATCTCTCTGTGCTGAAAACAGAATAAAGTGGAAATGATCAAATCATTAAGAGCTCAGCTGTAGGAGGTGTGCCCTGCTGGGGATGAGAGTATTACGGGTCCGGCTTCTCTAGATGGCCTGACTGTCCCGGAGGAAAAAGCTTAGTGCTGTAACCTTAAGTGATGAGCAAGACCCTCTTCCCGACCTCTCACAGGACGCTCCAGACAGCACTCATCCTCTCCTCACACACCCTTACTGCCCACTGTCATGAGCTGTGTCTCCTCTGTCTCACCACCTTCTTGAGCTGTGTCTCCCCTGTCTCACTACATTCAAGAGCTGTGTCTCCTCTGTCTCACTGCCTTCATGAGCTGTGTCTCCCCTGTCTCATTACATTCAAGAGCTGTGTCTTCTCTGTCTCACTGCCTCCATGAGCTGTGTCTCTTCTGTCTCACCACCTTCATGAGCTGTGTCTCCCCTGTCTCACCACCTTCATGAGCTGTGTCTCCCCTGTCTCACTGCCTTCATGAGCTGTGTCTCCTCTGTCTCACTGCCTTCATGAGCTGTGTCTCCTGTCTTACCGCCTTCATGAGCTGTGTCTCCTCTGTCTCACCACCTTCATGAGCTGTGTCTCCCCTGTCTCACTGCCTTCATGAGCTGTGCCTCCTCTGTCTCACTGCATTCATGAGCTGTGTCTCCCCTGACTCACTACCTTCATGAGCTGTGTCTCCTGTCTTACCGCCTTCATGAGCTGTGTCTCCTCTGTCTCACCACCTTCATGAGCTGTGTCTCTTCTGTCTCACTGCCTTCATGAGCTGTGTCTCCTCTGTCTCACTGCATTCATGAGCTGTGTCTCCCCTGTCTCACCACCTTCATGAGCTGTGTCTCCCCTGTCTCACTGCCTTCATGAGCTGTGTCTCCTCTGTCTCACTGCATTCATGAGCTGTGTCTCCCCTGACTCACTACCTTCATGAGCTGTGTCTCCTGTCTTACCACCTTCATGAGCTGTGTCTCTTCTGTCTCACCGCCTTCATGAGCTGTGTCTTCTGTCTCACCACCTTCATGAGCTGTGTCTTCTGTCTCACCGCCTTCATGAGCTGTGTCTCCTGTCTTACCGCCTTCATGAGCTGTCTCCCCTCTGTCTCACTTCATTCATGAGCTGTGTTTCCCCTGACTCACTACCTTCATGAGCTGTGTCTCCTGTCTTACCACCTTCATGAGCTGTGTCTCCTCTGTCTCACCGCCTTCATGAGCTGTGTCTTCTGTCTCACCACCTTCATGAGCTGTGTCTCCTCTGTTTCACCGCCTTTTTTTATATCTAGAGTGTTGTGGTTGAATTACAAGGGAATATGTGTGTGTATGTGTGTGTGTATGCATGTGTGTGTACTTTCTCCTAAAGAGAAAATAATGTTTGCCGATAACTTTGACAAATGCAGTTGTTTTTTCACAGGAATGCCTGACAAAGACAAGCTGGGCACTTTCCTGGGGTCGGTGTCCAAGCATGTGAATAAGGTATGAACACCCCCAGGTCCCAATGCTTGCCAGATCACAGCTTGTACCTCACAATAATTCATTCATAAACAACTATTTCATTAATATTCGATGCAAGCTCTTGGCAGCTGTTTGTTTGCTGTTAGATTTATATCGCCTTTACAGCCTGTTGTGTATATTGCAGTGTGTTTATAATTCACTAGCAAGATTGGCTAAACTTCTGCTTACAAGAGATTGATGCACATCCAGCCTCCTGTGTGTGTCTCTGTGTGTGTGTGTGTGTGTGTGTGTGTGTGTGGTCACTGATGTAACATCCGTTCCCCAGTAATCTCAAAATAAAGCCAAAACGTGGTGTTTGTTAAATGTTGCAGCTAAATATAAAGGCAGCAGTGGAGAGTCCATCGTATTTCCTGCCCCTCCTTGTTCAGTGGTCATTTCCCTGCTCCTGTCAGGCAGCGGATTTACCGTGTGTGTGTGTGTGTGTGTGTGTGTGTGTGTGTGTGTGTGTGTGTGTGTGTGTGTGTGTGTTGTCACTTCTGCGTGGTTGGACTTTGAATATCTTGACGGTTAGAGCTGTGGACAGTTCTGACACTTTTAACGATTCATTGTGGCATTAACATGCTTTTTGTGAACAGAAATCAGCCACAGTAACATCCACTCACATAGACACACACACACACACACACACACACACACACACACACACACACACACAGAGTCACATAATGGGTAACATCCCACTGCTGGCAATGTCCCTCCTACAGTATCTACATCAGTGATGGGCAAGAAGCAAGCCCCTGAGAAAATACAGTCCCTCTTTAACTCTCTATATCTCTCTTTCTCTCTCTCACATACACATAGATAGTACCCAGTCCCACCATGGCTGGCTTTCTTGGATGCTACATTTCAAAACCTCTGTTCCTACAACCTAGAGGGCTGTTGTGCACGACTGACGTAAACTGTACTACTGTCAAGCTGTGAGGCGGTGAATGAGTGCAGTGAATACCACATTGTGCTGTAGGTGCCGTCCCAGTTGTGCAGGGAGAAGAGCACTGGGATGTATCCTCACTCACGGCCATGACACAATCACACATTAGGCAGTATATCAAATGCCCAAGGAAGAGTCCCAGTTTGTAATAGGCGTGTGTCATGCATTATTGAACATGCAGGTATGGGGGCTGGAAGCGCAAGCTCTTGGGGGGGGGGCTCACAGAAGGACTTGGAGAGGGCGGTGTGAGGGGGTGTGCCCTAGGCTTCAGATGGACTGGGTTGGGGAGAGACAGTCTGTCCTTGGCTCTAGAGGGACTGGGTTAGTTAGAGACAGTCTGTCCTTGGCTCTAGAGGCACTGAGTTGAGCAGAGTACTGTGAGAGACAGGGGGAGTAGAGGTGTGAGTAGAGATGTTGGGGAAGAATGGTGAGTCCAGGCTTCCCAGAGAGACTGAGCTACTTGTTTGGGGCTCCCAGAGGGACCACGAGGAGGGTGTGGTGATAGTGGAGGTCATCCAAAGATTCGGGGGTAGCAGTCCACATTATCAAGGGCTTCTGCATATGTGTGTGTGTGTGTGTGTGTGTGTGTGGCGAAGGAGAAATGATCTGGCTATGGCTCTCAAATAAACAAGGATTAACTAACAACAGTGTGACTCTGCCATTCAACAGTTAGCAAATTGCAAATCATTTAGTCTGTAAATTGAATTGAAAAACTATATCATAAAATCAGTGACACCTAACATGTTAAAATAGAAACATTAAAATGTTAAAAATGTTTGTAAAGCTTATTTGCAGACAGCCAGATGACTCTTGTGTCCCTTTTAAATTACACATTCCTGGACAGTAAACCAACCTGTGAGGACATTTTGTGTAGGAGTGCGTCTAGACGAGTTCTTTGCAGCCTGCCGCTATGCAGCAGTGTCTGCTGGAGTGTTTGGGTGGTTGTGATGACTGGGCACTTTGTCAGGTTTCTAATGCAGACCCTCAGACCTTCATTGATTATTGATGTGGTGCAGATGGCATTGTGTGGGTGCCGTTTGGGGTAATGCGACAGGAACACAGCTCTGCAAACTAGGAGCAAAGCAAAAAGACTGATGAAAAGTTTGTGGGCTCTGAACATGTCACTGTAGCAATCAGCAGATGAAGCAAAGGATCCTTCTCTCCCTGTCTCTCTCTTTCTCTCTCTCTCTCTCTCTCTCTCTCTCTCTCTCTTGTTCTGTCCTTTCTTTTCATTTTATACTCATGCTGTCTGCCATGCTATGTAAATGTTTAGTAAGCCTCACCTCTCTGTTTTTTTTCTTAGAAATCATTGGTTGAAAACAAAACCTTGACAAATATCCCGCCCACTTCAGCTGTGTAAGCCAATCCACATCCCTCACTATGTGAGTGTCTGTTCTGAAACAGATTTGTGTGACTGCAGGTACCATCAGAGAAGATCTTGCGGGCTGGTAAGGTGCTAAGGAATGCCGTCCTCTCCCAGGCACCTCACATGATTCGCGATCGGAAGTACCACCTGAAGACCTACAGGTGAGCATCTGGAGACCAGGGTCATTTTGAGTTGTCACTGCCGCATAGTGTAGCAGTTCACTCTGCAATGTTCACTGTGTTTATGTGTGTGTCCCGTTGTGGCTATAAATGTCTGTGGCTAAATATATGTGTATGTGTTTGGTTGTCTGTGTGTGTGCATGTGTGTGTGTGTCTATATGTGTGTATGTGTGGCTATATGTTCATGTCTGTGTGTATGTGTATGTGTGAGTGTGTGTGTGTATGTGTGTGTGTGTGTATGTTTGTGTGTGTGTGTGTGTGTGTGTGTGTGTGTGTGTGTGTGTGTTTGTATGTGTGTGTGTGTGTGTGTGTGTGTGTGTGGCTCTGGCTGTGTTGTGTGTGTGTCTGTATGTGTGTACGAGCTGTGTGGCTATATGTTCATGTCTTTGTGTGTGTGTGTGTGTGTGTGGTTGTATGCGTGTGTGTGTGTGTGCATGTGTGTGTGTGTGTGTGTGTGGTTGTATGCATGTGTGTGTGTGTGCATGTGCGTGTGTGTGTGGCTCTGGCTGTGTGTGTGTGTGTACAGGCGGTGCTGTGTGGGCACGGAGCTGGTTGATTGGCAGATGCAGCATGGCTCCTGTGTTCACTCACGGGTTCAGGCAGTGGGGATGTGGCAGGTGCTACTTGAGGAGGGAGTACTCAACCACGGTGAGTTACCATATCAACCACGGTGAGTTACCAAATCAACCACGGTGAGTTACCATATCAACCACGGTGAGTTACCATATCAACCACGGTGAGTTACCAAATCAACCACGGTGAGTTACCATATCAACCACGGTGAGTTACCATATCAACCACGGTGAGTTACCAAATCAACCACGGTGAGTTACACCTCCATATCAACCACATGTTTGGGGACACTGTCCTGAGGTTTTCTGAAGTAATGTTCTGATATATTTGTGATGTGAGGAGGGCACACAGGATGTTAGGTGGAGAGGGTTCTTGGGACGTTTTATGTTTATTTAACATCAAACAAAGACACACTACATAGACTCAAACAAAGAGTGATAAAGAACGCAGACAACACATACGCTTAAATACGATGACGCTAACTGGAAACGAGTGCAACACTGACAAAACAAGAGACAGGTGCAATGAATAACGCAAACAACGCTAACAACACACATGAACACTCACACCAAGACAAACACAGAAACGACCATATATGGATGAATGTAAGCACACGGACACGCCCGAAGGGAGGGGCTGTACCATGACAATATTGTCCCAGGCTTCAGCTCTTCTTCTGATTTAGTCTTAGAGACTGGGAAATGACTTTATATGGCCAATTTTACTATTCCAAACCAGTCATTTGGAGGCACAGATCTGTATGCTGTGACATACAGTCACAGTCTGATGTGATCTGATCCCAGTTTTGTCTGAGAGCCGTGAGGCTGCGCTGCTGTGTCTGATTATTGAGGCGTGATGGGCGATGTTGCCGGGCTGGTGCGTGTCTGACTCCTGTCCAGATCCACTCATTCACTTCGTCTGATGAAGACTGACAGGACATCTACTTATCTACTCTCATTCAGCAACCACAACAGATGCCAGTTTGGCAAAAACACTCACGCCACTGCATATTTCTGTGCTGTTTTGTGTGTGTGTGTGTGTGTGTGTGTGTGTGTGTGTGTGTGTGTGTGTGTGTGTGTGTGTGTGTGTGTGTGTGTGTGTGTGTTCTAGTACGGCACAGTACTTACTGCGATCATTTTTATTGCAGAAAACTGAAATACAACGCTGAGTGTTTATGTAACATGGCTAAAGACTATCCTGCCTAACTTTATGTTTGTTAAATAATATTGCGGCTGACTACACTAAACCAATCAACCAATCCCTGGAACCAGACCGAAACACTGGAACCAGATCAAAACAAAACAACAACAACAACAGCAAAAAAATAGTCCAACTACTTATGCGTTCTTTTCAACAGCATCTACATGTGAAGGCAGACAGTTTTAAAATCATTTGATTCAGATTTTTTAAATATTTAATAAGAGATGGTTTTCAGTTTTGAAGTTATTTGGCTTTTGGTTAAGTTTTTTGTTTGTGTGAACTGAGCTGTGACTTCCCTGTACCGTTACATCCCTAATTAGTACTGCAAAATATCCCAAGATTGTGATGATAGTTATTTGGTGCTGCTCTGTGTTGTGCTGTAGTGGACCAGGAGCTGAGTTTCCAGGACAAGTATCTGTTCTACCGCTTCGTGGATGACGAGCAAGACGACATGCCTCTCCCCAGCGATGAGGAGAAGAGGGAGAGTGAGGAAGAGCTACAGGACACCCTCCTCCTCCTCTCTCAGATGGGCCCAGACGCACACATGCGTATGATCCTCCGAAAACAGTACGCTCCCATCTCTGAAACAGGCATGACCTCTGGGGCGGGGCTGTCATTATATCACTCCCAAGGACAGAGCTATGAATAGGAGGGCTTCTGGAATTTGACTGATTTATATCCATTAACACCCTGGATGGCTTCCTTCACAGACTTTCCATAAATAGAAGTAGCCAGACTAGTGAGAACTGAACGAAATACCATTTAAAGATGACCGACGTGGAGGTCAGCGAGCCAGGAACCAGTGTCTGAATGGTTATGTCTGTATAACTGAGTATGTTGACCTGTTCCTGCCTGTGTGCTTTACCGTATTTCACATTCATCCATTTAGATTTGAGAGGCTGGATGATCTCTGTCTCTCTGTCTGTCTGTCTCTGTCTCTGTCCCCCCTCCCCTCTCTAGGCCTGGCCAGAGGACAGTAGATGATTTAGAGATCATATATGAGGAACTTGTGCATATAAAAGCTTTGTCACACCTCTCCACTACAGTAAGTGCAGATGCTGCAGTTATGTTAAAGGGCTTTGATGAAGTCCTGCTCTGAGCCACCTGTACTTCTACAAAATACTGTAACCTTCAGAGGGACGTTTCAACTCCACACACCCCAACACTGTATCTACACACTCACCACCCTCACTACTCCACACACCCCCAACACTGTATCTACATACTCACCACCCTCACTACACACACACCCCCAACACTGTATCTACACACTCACCACCCTCACTACTCCACACACCCCAACACTGTATCTACACACTCACCACCCTCACTACTCCACACACCCCAAAACTGTATCTACACACTCACCACCCTCACTACACACACCCCCAACACTGTATCTACACACTCACCACCCTCACTACTCCACACACCCCCAACACTGTATCTACATACTCACCACCCTCACTACACACACACCCCCAACACTGTATCTACACACTCACCACCCTCACTACTCCACACACCCCAACACTGTATCTACACACTCACCACCCTCACTACTCCACACACCCCCAACACTGTATCTACACACTCACCACCCTCACTACTCCACACACCCCCAACACTGTATCTACACACTCACCACCCTCACTACTCCACACACCCCAACACTGTATCTACACACTCACCACCCTCACTACTCCACACACCCCCAACACTGTATCTACACACTCACCACCCTCACTACTCCACACACCCCCAACACTGTATCTACATACTCACCACCCTCACTACACACACACCCCCAACACTGTATCTACACACTCACCACCCTCACTACTCCACACACCCCCAACACTATCTACACACTCACCACCCTCACTACTCCACACACCCCCAACACTGTATCTACACACTCACCACCCTCACTACTCCACACACCCCCAACACTGTATCTACACACTCACCACCCTCACTACTCCACACACCCCAACACTGTATATACACTCACCACCCTCACTACTACACACACCTCCAACACTGTATATACACTCACCACCCTCACTACTCCACACACCTCCAACACTGTATATACACTCACCACCCTCACTACTCCACACACCCCCAACACTGTATATACACTCACCACCCTCACTACTACACACACCTCCAACACTGTATATACACTCACCACCCTCACTACTCCACACACCTCCAACACTGTATATACACTCACCACCCTCACTACTCCACACACCCCCAACACTGTATCTACACACTCACCACCCTCACTACTCCACACACCCCCAACACTGTATCTACACACTCACCACCCTCACTACTCCACACACCCCAACACTGTATATACACTCACCACCCTCACTACTCCACACACCCCCAACACTGTATATACACTCACCACCCTCACTACTCCACACACCTCCAACACTGTATATACACTCACCACCCTCACTACTCCACACACCCCCAACACTGTATATACACTCACCACCCTCACTACTACACACACCTCCAACACTGTATATACACTCACCACCCTCACTACTCCACACACCTCCAACACTGTATATACACTCACCACCCTCACTACTCCACACACCCCCAACACTGTATATACACTCACCACCCTCACTACTCCACACACCTCCAACACTGTATATACACTCACCACCCTCACTACTCCACACACCCCCAACACTGTATCTACACACTCACCACCCTCACTACTCCACACACCCCCAACACTATCTACACACTCACCACCCTCACTACTCCACACACCTCCAACACTGTATATACACTCACCCCCCTCACTACTCCACACACCCCCAACACTGTATCTACACACTCATCACCCTCACTACTCCACACACCCCCAACACTGTATCTACACACTCACCACCGTCACTACTCCACACACCCCCAACACTGTATCTACACTCACCGCCCTCACTACTCCACACACCCCCAACACTGTATCTACACACTCATCACCCTCACTACTCCACACACCTCCAACACTGTATATACACTCACCACCCTCACTACTCCACACACCTCCAACACTGTATATACACTCACCACCCTCACTACTCCACACACCCCCAACACTGTATATACACTCACCACCCTCACTACTACACACACCTCCAACACTGTATATACACTCACCACCCTCACTACTCCACACACCCCCAACACTGTATCTACACACTCACCACCCTCACTACTCCACACACCCCCAACACTGTATCTACACACTCACCACCCTCACTACTCCACACACCCCAACACTGTATATACACTCACCACCCTCACTACTCCACACACCCCCAACACTGTATATACACTCACCACCCTCACTACTCCACACACCTCCAACACTGTATATACACTCACCACCCTCACTACTCCACACACCCCCAACACTGTATATACACTCACCACCCTCACTACTACACACACCTCCAACACTGTATATACACTCACCACCCTCACTACTCCACACACCTCCAACACTGTATATACACTCACCACCCTCACTACTCCACACACCCCAACACTGTATATACACTCACCACCCTCACTACTCCACACACCTCCAACACTGTATATACACTCACCACCCTCACTACTCCACACACCCCCAACACTGTATCTACACACTCACCACCCTCACTACTCCACACACCCCCAACACTATCTACACACTCACCACCCTCACTACTCCACACACCTCCAACACTGTATATACACTCACCCCCCTCACTACTCCACACACCCCCAACACTGTATCTACACACTCATCACCCTCACTACTCCACACACCCCCAACACTGTATCTACACACTCACCACCCTCACTACTCCACACACCCCCAACACTGTATCTACACTCACCGCCCTCACTACTCCACACACCCCCAACACTGTATCTACACACTCATCACCCTCACTACTCCACACACCTCCAACACTGTATATACACTCACCACCCTCACTACTCCACACACCCCAACACTGTATCTACACACTCATCACCCTCACTACTCCACACACCCCCAACACTGTATGTACACTCACCACCCTCACTACTCCACACACCCCCAACACTGTATCTACATACTCACCACCCTCACTACACACACACCCCCAACACTGTATATACACACTCACCACCCTTACTACTCCACACACCCCCAACACTGTATCTACACACTCACCACCCTCACTACTCCACACACCCCCAACACTATCTACACACTCACCACCCTCACTACTCCACACACCCCCAACACTGTATGTACACACTCACCACCCTCACTACTCCACACACCCCAACACTGTATCTACACACTCACCACCCTCACTACTCCACACACCCCCAACACTGTATCTACACACTCACCACCCTCACTACTCCACACACCCCCAACACTGTATCTACATACTCACCACCCTCACTACACACACACCCCCAACACTGTATCTACACACTCACCACCCTCACTACTCCACACACCCCCAACACTATCTACACACTCACCACCCTCACTACTCCACACACCCCCAACACTGTATCTACACACTCACCACCCTCACTACTCCACACACCCCCAACACTGTATCTACACACTCACCACCCTCACTACTCCACACACCCCAACACTGTATATACACTCACCACCCTCACTACTCCACACACCCCCAACACTGTATATACACTCACCACCCTCACTACTCCACACACCTCCAACACTGTATATACACTCACCACCCTCACTACTCCACACACCCCCAACACTGTATATACACTCACCACCCTCACTACTACACACACCTCCAACACTGTATATACACTCACCACCCTCACTACTCCACACACCTCCAACACTGTATATACACTCACCACCCTCACTACTCCACACACCCCCAACACTGTATCTACACACTCACCACCCTCACTACTCCACACACCCCCAACACTGTATCTACACACTCACCACCCTCACTACTCCACACACCCCAACACTGTATATACACTCACCACCCTCACTACTCCACACACCCCCAACACTGTATATACACTCACCACCCTCACTACTCCACACACCTCCAACACTGTA
The DNA here is from genome assembly GCF_052324685.1 of Brachyhypopomus gauderio. Lineage (NCBI taxonomy): Eukaryota > Metazoa > Chordata > Actinopteri > Gymnotiformes > Hypopomidae > Brachyhypopomus > Brachyhypopomus gauderio. The sequence goes on from NC_135214.1 coordinate 17,839,104, forward strand.
TATACACTCACCACCCTCACTACTCCACACACCCCCAACACTGTATATACACTCACCACCCTCACTACTACACACACCTCCAACACTGTATATACACTCACCACCCTCACTACTCCACACACCTCCAACACTGTATATACACTCACCACCCTCACTACTCCACACACCCCCAACACTGTATATACACTCACCACCCTCACTACTACACACACCTCCAACACTGTATATACACTCACCACCCTCACTACTCCACACACCCCCAACACTGTATCTACACACTCACCACCCTCACTACTCCACACACCCCCAACACTGTATCTACACACTCACCACCCTCACTACTCCACACACCCCCAACACTGTATCTACACACTCACCACCCTCACTACTCCACACACCCCAACACTGTATATACACTCACCACCCTCACTACTCCACACACCCCCAACACTGTATATACACTCACCACCCTCACTACTCCACACTAGGGTTGCAACGGTATGAGATTTTCACGGTATGATAACCGTCTCAGAAAATACCGCGGTATCACGGTTATCACGGTATCACAGTTAGTTTGTATATTATTAAAAGATACACCGACCCTTGAAGAAATTACAACAAGTTATTTTTGTTCAATTAACTATTTATTGTAGAAACCTGGAACTATTGTATACAAAATGTGTCCTTTAAAAAAATAAGCTGTACACATGTTTATATAAATACTGCAAAATTAGAGAAACCTAAATCATGGATTTCAGTACAATTATTTAAGTTTAAATTATTTAATATCTGATAAACTCAGCCTGGGTCAGTGTCTGATCAACAACTGTTGTAAACGTCCGTTGTACTGCCAAGTTGGAATATAACCAGATACTGCAGGAAGAGAGGATTTATTTCTGACATCATCACAATAGAGATTTCTATTTTAAGGTTTTCACACCGAGTCTGGTTTTAACATATCAAAAACAGGTACGTTAGAATTTGAACGCATGTAAATTAATAGCGTCTTTCACATCCAGTGAAAGCAAGGACCATAAAAAGCTAGGTTTATACTTTCACTAGTGACCGTAGCACGCGACTCCGCACAGTTCTTTTGTCTTACGTTAACAAATACGAGCCTCTTTTAATTCCAGGACGAAACATGAGAGAACGTGAAGACGTTAAGATTGGGCGTTTTGGAAATAAACAACCATTAAATAATGTGATGAAAAAGCGAATTATTTCGAGTATATGTATAAATATTTAACTTAATTAAGTTTAAGGTGCTGGGAAATATTGAAACGGACCTTTAAAGTGACGTACAAGTGTTTTAATTCCACCTTTTAAACGTGTATGAATCCTGCAAACATGACTTTGTTCATTGCGCTGAGGCGCAGCGCGCGCAAAGTTACAAAATTCGAGAGGTGCACGACCTCGCGAATCGACAGCGCGCGAGACCCTCGCGCACGGGCGGAGCCACCGCGATTACGTCATTTTCGCCACTGATTTTAGTTTAGCTTTTTTTTTTTGTTAAAAAATGTGTTAAGTCTGATGCACTTTCTGCCATTCTCACTGCTGTGTACTGAGTAGCTGAACCGGAGTGGAGTTGCGCATGCGCGGGTCAGTTTCTCCGCTGGCTTGCTTTTTACCGGTAATAAGCAAACGCACACGGTATGATAACCGTGCATTTTAATACCGTGGTATACCGTGAAACCGGTTACCGCTGCAACCCTACTCCACACACCCCCAACACTGTATCTACACACTCACCACCCTCACTACTCCACACACCCCCAACACTGTATCTACACACTCACCACCCTCACTACTCCACACACCCCAACACTGTATATACACTCACCACCCTCACTACTCCACACACCCCCAACACTGTATATACACTCACCACCCTCACTACTCCACACACCTCCAACACTGTATATACACTCACCACCCTCACTACTCCACACACCCCCAACACTGTATATACACTCACCACCCTCACTACTACACACACCTCCAACACTGTATATACACTCACCACCCTCACTACTCCACACACCTCCAACACTGTATATACACTCACCACCCTCACTACTCCACACACCCCCAACACTGTATATACACTCACCACCCTCACTACTCCACACACCTCCAACACTGTATATACACTCACCACCCTCACTACTCCACACACCCCCAACACTGTATCTACACACTCACCACCCTCACTACTCCACACACCCCCAACACTGTATCTACACACTCACCACCCTCACTACTCCACACACCCCAACACTGTATATACACTCACCACCCTCACTACTACACACACCTCCAACACTGTATATACACTCACCACCCTCACTACTCCACACACCTCCAACACTGTATATACACTCACCACCCTCACTACTCCACACACCCCCAACACTGTATATACACTCACCACCCTCACTACTACACACACCTCCAACACTGTATATACACTCACCACCCTCACTACTCCACACACCCCCAACACTGTATCTACACACTCACCACCCTCACTACTCCACACACCCCCAACACTGTATCTACACACTCACCACCCTCACTACTCCACACACCCCAACACTGTATATACACTCACCACCCTCACTACTCCACACACCCCCAACACTGTATATACACTCACCACCCTCACTACTCCACACACCTCCAACACTGTATATACACTCACCACCCTCACTACTCCACACACCCCCAACACTGTATATACACTCACCACCCTCACTACTACACACACCTCCAACACTGTATATACACTCACCACCCTCACTACTCCACACACCTCCAACACTGTATATACACTCACCACCCTCACTACTCTACACACCCCCAACACTGTATATACACTCACCACCCTCACTACTCCACACACCTCCAACACTGTATATACACTCACCACCCTCACTACTCCACACACCCCCAACACTGTATCTACACACTCACCACCCTCACTACTCCACACACCCCCAACACTATCTACACACTCACCACCCTCACTACTCCACACACCTCCAACACTGTATATACACTCACCCCCCTCACTACTCCACACACCCCCAACACTGTATCTACACACTCATCACCCTCACTACTCCACACACCCCCAACACTGTATCTACACACTCACCACCCTCACTACTCCACACACCCCCAACACTGTATCTACACTCACCGCCCTCACTACTCCACACACCCCCAACACTGTATCTACACACTCATCACCCTCACTACTCCACACACCTCCAACACTGTATATACACTCACCACCCTCACTACTCCACACACCCCAACACTGTATCTACACACTCATCACCCTCACTACTCCACACACCCCCAACACTGTATGTACACTCACCACCCTCACTACTCCACACACCCCCAACACTGTATCTACATACTCACCACCCTCACTACACACACACCCCCAACACTGTATATACACACTCACCACCCTTACTACTCCACACACCCCCAACACTGTATCTACACACTCACCACCCTCACTACTCCACACACCCCCAACACTATCTACACACTCACCACCCTCACTACTCCACACACCCCCAACACTGTATGTACACACTCACCACCCTCACTACACACACATCAACACTGTATCTACACACTCATCACCCTCACTACTTCACACACCCCCAACACTGTATCTACACACTCACCACCCTCACTACTCCACACACCCCCAACACTGTATATACACTCACCACCCTCACTACTCCACACACCCCCAACACTGTATATACACTCACCACCCTCACTACTCCACACACCCCAAAACTGTATCTACACACTCACCACCCTCACTACACACACCCCCAACACTGTATCTACACACTCACCACCCTCACTACTCCACACACCCCCAACACTGTATCTACATACTCACCACCCTCACTACACACACACCCCCAACACTGTATCTACACACTCACCACCCTCACTACTCCACACACCCCAACACTGTATCTACACACTCACCACCCTCACTACTCCACACACCCCCAACACTGTATCTACACACTCACCACCCTCACTACTCCACACACCCCCAACACTGTATCTACACACTCACCACCCTCACTACTCCACACACTCCCAACACTGTATCTACATACTCACCACCCTCACTACACACACACCCCCAACACTGTATCTACACACTCACCACCCTCACTACTCCACACACCCCCAACACTGTATCTACATACTCACCACCCTCACTACTCCACACACCCCCAACACTGTATATACACTCACCACCCTCACTACTCCACACACCCCCAACACTGTATCTACACACTCACCACCCTCACTACTCCACACACCCCCAACACTGTATCTACACACTCACCACCCTCACTACTCCACACACCCCCAACACTGTATATACACTCACCACCCTCACTACTCCACACACCCCCAACACTATCTACACACTCACCACCCTCACTACTCCACACACCCCCAACACTGTATCTACACACTCACCACCCTCACTACTCCACACACCCCCAACACTGTATCTACACACTCACCACCCTCACTACTCCACACACCCCCAACACTGTATATACACTCACCACCCTCACTACTCCACACACCCCCAACACTGTATATACACTCACCACCCTCACTACTCCACACACCTCCAACACTGTATATACACTCACCACCCTCACTACTCCACACACCCCCAACACTGTATATACACTCACCACCCTCACTACTCCACACACCTCCAACACTGTATATACACTCACCACCCTCACTACTCCACACACCCCCAACACTGTATATACACTCACCACCCTCACTACTCCACACACCTCCAACACTGTATATACACTCACCACCCTCACTACTCCACACACCCCCAACACTGTATCTACACACTCACCACCCTCACTACTCCACACACCCCCAACACTATCTACACACTCACCACCCTCACTACTCCACACACCTCCAACACTGTATATACACTCACCCCCCTCACTACTCCACACACCCCCAACACTGTATCTACACACTCATCACCCTCACTACTCCACACACCCCCAACACTGTATCTACACACTCACCACCCTCACTACTCCACACACCCCCAACACTGTATCTACACTCACCACCCTCACTACTCCACACACCCCCAACACTGTATCTACACACTCATCACCCTCACTACTCCACACACCTCCAACACTGTATATACACTCACCACCCTCACTACTCCACACACCCCCAACACTGTATCTACACACTCACCACCCTCACTACTCCACACACCCCAACACTGTATATACACTCACCACCCTCACTACTCCACACACCCCCAACACTGTATATACACTCACCACCCTCACTACTCCACACACCTCCAACACTGTATATACACTCACCACCCTCACTACTCCACACACCCCCAACACTGTATATACACTCACCACCCTCACTACTACACACACCTCCAACACTGTATATACACTCACCACCCTCACTACTCCACACACCTCCAACACTGTATATACACTCACCACCCTCACTACTCCACACACCCCCAACACTGTATATACACTCACCACCCTCACTACTCCACACACCTCCAACACTGTATATACACTCACCACCCTCACTACTCCACACACCCCCAACACTGTATCTACACACTCACCACCCTCACTACTCCACACACCCCCAACACTATCTACACACTCACCACCCTCACTACTCCACACACCTCCAACACTGTATATACACTCACCCCCCTCACTACTCCACACACCCCCAACACTGTATCTACACACTCATCACCCTCACTACTCCACACACCCCCAACACTGTATCTACACACTCACCACCCTCAGTACTCCACACACCCCCAACACTGTATCTACACTCACCGCCCTCACTACTCCACACACCCCCAACACTGTATCTACACACTCATCACCCTCACTACTCCACACACCTCCAACACTGTATATACACTCACCACCCTCACTACTCCACACACCTCCAACACTGTATATACACTCACCACCCTCACTACTCCACACACCCCCAACACTGTATATACACTCACCACCCTCACTACTACACACACCTCCAACACTGTATATACACTCACCACCCTCACTACTCCACACACCCCCAACACTGTATCTACACACTCACCACCCTCACTACTCCACACACCCCCAACACTGTATCTACACACTCACCACCCTCACTACTCCACACACCCCAACACTGTATATACACTCACCACCCTCACTACTCCACACACCCCCAACACTGTATATACACTCACCACCCTCACTACTCCACACACCTCCAACACTGTATATACACTCACCACCCTCACTACTCCACACACCCCCAACACTGTATATACACTCACCACCCTCACTACTACACACACCTCCAACACTGTATATACACTCACCACCCTCACTACTCCACACACCTCCAACACTGTATATACACTCACCACCCTCACTACTCCACACACCCCAACACTGTATATACACTCACCACCCTCACTACTCCACACACCTCCAACACTGTATATACACTCACCACCCTCACTACTCCACACACCCCCAACACTGTATCTACACACTCACCACCCTCACTACTCCACACACCCCCAACACTATCTACACACTCACCACCCTCACTACTCCACACACCTCCAACACTGTATATACACTCACCCCCCTCACTACTCCACACACCCCCAACACTGTATCTACACACTCATCACCCTCACTACTCCACACACCCCCAACACTGTATCTACACACTCACCACCCTCACTACTCCACACACCCCCAACACTGTATCTACACTCACCGCCCTCACTACTCCACACACCCCCAACACTGTATCTACACACTCATCACCCTCACTACTCCACACACCTCCAACACTGTATATACACTCACCACCCTCACTACTCCACACACCCCAACACTGTATCTACACACTCATCACCCTCACTACTCCACACACCCCCAACACTGTATGTACACTCACCACCCTCACTACTCCACACACCCCCAACACTGTATCTACATACTCACCACCCTCACTACACACACACCCCCAACACTGTATATACACACTCACCACCCTTACTACTCCACACACCCCCAACACTGTATCTACACACTCACCACCCTCACTACTCCACACACCCCCAACACTATCTACACACTCACCACCCTCACTACTCCACACACCCCCAACACTGTATGTACACACTCACCACCCTCACTACTCCACACACCCCAACACTGTATCTACACACTCACCACCCTCACTACTCCACACACCCCCAACACTGTATCTACACACTCACCACCCTCACTACTCCACACACCCCCAACACTGTATCTACATACTCACCACCCTCACTACACACACACCCCCAACACTGTATCTACACACTCACCACCCTCACTACTCCACACACCCCCAACACTATCTACACACTCACCACCCTCACTACTCCACACACCCCCAACACTGTATCTACACACTCACCACCCTCACTACTCCACACACCCCCAACACTGTATCTACACACTCACCACCCTCACTACTCCACACACCCCAACACTGTATATACACTCACCACCCTCACTACTCCACACACCCCCAACACTGTATATACACTCACCACCCTCACTACTCCACACACCTCCAACACTGTATATACACTCACCACCCTCACTACTCCACACACCCCCAACACTGTATATACACTCACCACCCTCACTACTACACACACCTCCAACACTGTATATACACTCACCACCCTCACTACTCCACACACCTCCAACACTGTATATACACTCACCACCCTCACTACTCCACACACCCCCAACACTGTATCTACACACTCACCACCCTCACTACTCCACACACCCCCAACACTGTATCTACACACTCACCACCCTCACTACTCCACACACCCCAACACTGTATATACACTCACCACCCTCACTACTCCACACACCCCCAACACTGTATATACACTCACCACCCTCACTACTCCACACACCTCCAACACTGTATATACACTCACCACCCTCACTACTCCACACACCCCCAACACTGTATATACACTCACCACCCTCACTACTACACACACCTCCAACACTGTATATACACTCACCACCCTCACTACTCCACACACCTCCAACACTGTATATACACTCACCACCCTCACTACTCCACACACCCCCAACACTGTATATACACTCACCACCCTCACTACTACACACACCTCCAACACTGTATATACACTCACCACCCTCACTACTCCACACACCCCCAACACTGTATCTACACACTCACCACCCTCACTACTCCACACACCCCCAACACTGTATCTACACACTCACCACCCTCACTACTCCACACACCCCCAACACTGTATCTACACACTCACCACCCTCACTACTCCACACACCCCAACACTGTATATACACTCACCACCCTCACTACTCCACACACCCCCAACACTGTATATACACTCACCACCCTCACTACTCCACACACCCCCAACACTGTATCTACACACTCACCACCCTCACTACTCCACACACCCCCAACACTGTATCTACACACTCACCACCCTCACTACTCCACACACCCCAACACTGTATATACACTCACCACCCTCACTACTCCACACACCCCCAACACTGTATATACACTCACCACCCTCACTACTCCACACACCTCCAACACTGTATATACACTCACCACCCTCACTACTCCACACACCCCCAACACTGTATATACACTCACCACCCTCACTACTACACACACCTCCAACACTGTATATACACTCACCACCCTCACTACTCCACACACCTCCAACACTGTATATACACTCACCACCCTCACTACTCCACACACCCCCAACACTGTATATACACTCACCACCCTCACTACTCCACACACCTCCAACACTGTATATACACTCACCACCCTCACTACTCCACACACCCCCAACACTGTATCTACACACTCACCACCCTCACTACTCCACACACCCCCAACACTGTATCTACACACTCACCACCCTCACTACTCCACACACCCCAACACTGTATATACACTCACCACCCTCACTACTACACACACCTCCAACACTGTATATACACTCACCACCCTCACTACTCCACACACCTCCAACACTGTATATACACTCACCACCCTCACTACTCCACACACCCCCAACACTGTATATACACTCACCACCCTCACTACTACACACACCTCCAACACTGTATATACACTCACCACCCTCACTACTCCACACACCCCCAACACTGTATCTACACACTCACCACCCTCACTACTCCACACACCCCCAACTCTGTATCTACACACTCACCACCCTCACTACTCCACACACCCCAACACTGTATATACACTCACCACCCTCACTACTCCACACACCCCCAACACTGTATATACACTCACCACCCTCACTACTCCACACACCTCCAACACTGTATATACACTCACCACCCTCACTACTCCACACACCCCCAACACTGTATATACACTCACCACCCTCACTACTACACACACCTCCAACACTGTATATACACTCACCACCCTCACTACTCCACACACCTCCAACACTGTATATACACTCACCACCCTCACTACTCTACACACCCCCAACACTGTATATACACTCACCACCCTCACTACTCCACACACCTCCAACACTGTATATACACTCACCACACTCACTACTCCACACACCCCCAACACTGTATCTACACACTCACCACCCTCACTACTCCACACACCCCCAACACTATCTACACACTCACCACCCTCACTACTCCACACACCTCCAACACTGTATATACACTCACCCCCCTCACTACTCCACACACCCCCAACACTGTATCTACACACTCATCACCCTCACTACTCCACACACCCCCAACACTGTATCTACACACTCACCACCCTCACTACTCCACACACCCCCAACACTGTATCTACACTCACCGCCCTCACTACTCCACACACCCCCAACACTGTATCTACACACTCATCACCCTCACTACTCCACACACCTCCAACACTGTATATACACTCACCACCCTCACTACTCCACACACCCCAACACTGTATCTACACACTCATCACCCTCACTACTCCACACACCCCCAACACTGTATGTACACTCACCACCCTCACTACTCCACACACCCCCAACACTGTATCTACATACTCACCACCCTCACTACACACACACCCCCAACACTGTATATACACACTCACCACCCTTACTACTCCACACACCCCCAACACTGTATCTACACACTCACCACCCTCACTACTCCACACACCCCCAACACTATCTACACACTCACCACCCTCACTACTCCACACACCCCCAACACTGTATGTACACACTCACCACCCTCACTACACACACATCAACACTGTATCTACACACTCATCACCCTCACTACTTCACACACCCCCAACACTGTATCTACACACTCACCACCCTCACTACTCCACACACCCCCAACACTGTATATACACTCACCACCCTCACTACTCCACACACCCCCAACACTGTATATACACTCACCACCCTCACTACTCCACACACCCCAAAACTGTATCTACACACTCACCACCCTCACTACACACACCCCCAACACTGTATCTACACACTCACCACCCTCACTACTCCACACACCCCCAACACTGTATCTACATACTCACCACCCTCACTACACACACACCCCCAACACTGTATCTACACACTCACCACCCTCACTACTCCACACACCCCAACACTGTATCTACACACTCACCACCCTCACTACTCCACACACCCCCAACACTGTATCTACACACTCACCACCCTCACTACTCCACACACCCCCAACACTGTATCTACACACTCACCACCCTCACTACTCCACACACTCCCAACACTGTATCTACATACTCACCACCCTCACTACACACACACCCCCAACACTGTATCTACACACTCACCACCCTCACTACTCCACACACCCCCAACACTGTATCTACATACTCACCACCCTCACTACTCCACACACCCCCAACACTGTATATACACTCACCACCCTCACTACTCCACACACCCCCAACACTGTATCTACACACTCACCACCCTCACTACTCCACACACCCCCAACACTGTATCTACACACTCACCACCCTCACTACTCCACACACCCCCAACACTGTATATACACTCACCACCCTCACTACTCCACACACCCCCAACACTATCTACACACTCACCACCCTCACTACTCCACACACCCCCAACACTGTATCTACACACTCACCACCCTCACTACTCCACACACCCCCAACACTGTATCTACACACTCACCACCCTCACTACTCCACACACCCCCAACACTGTATATACACTCACCACCCTCACTACTCCACACACCCCCAACACTGTATATACACTCACCACCCTCACTACTCCACACACCTCCAACACTGTATATACACTCACCACCCTCACTACTCCACACACCCCCAACACTGTATATACACTCACCACCCTCACTACTCCACACACCTCCAACACTGTATATACACTCACCACCCTCACTACTCCACACACCCCCAACACTGTATATACACTCACCACCCTCACTACTCCACACACCTCCAACACTGTATATACACTCACCACCCTCACTACTCCACACACCCCCAACACTGTATCTACACACTCACCACCCTCACTACTCCACACACCCCCAACACTATCTACACACTCACCACCCTCACTACTCCACACACCTCCAACACTGTATATACACTCACCCCCCTCACTACTCCACACACCCCCAACACTGTATCTACACACTCATCACCCTCACTACTCCACACACCCCCAACACTGTATCTACACACTCACCACCCTCACTACTCCACACACCCCCAACACTGTATCTACACTCACCACCCTCACTACTCCACACACCCCCAACACTGTATCTACACACTCATCACCCTCACTACTCCACACACTTCCAACACTGTATATACACTCACCACCCTCACTACTCCACACACCCCCAACACTGTATCTACACACTCATCACCCTCACTACTCCACACACCCCCAACACTGTATGTACACTCACCACCCTCACTACTCCACACACCCCCAACACTGTATATACACTCACCACCCTCACTACTCCACACACCCCCAACACTGTATATACACTCACCCCCCTCACTACTCCACACACCCCCAACACTGTATCTACATACTCACCACCCTCACTACACACACACCCCCAACACTGTATATACACACTCACCACCCTTACTACTCCACACACCCCCAACACTGTATCTACACACTCACCACCCTCACTACTCCACACACCCCCAACACTATCTACACACTCACCACCCTCACTACTCCACACACCCCCAACACTGTATGTACACACTCACCACCCTCACTACACACACATCAACACTGTATCTACACACTCATCACCCTCACTACTTCACACACCCCCAACACTGTATCTACACACTCACCACCCTCACTACTCCACACACCCCCAACACTGTATATACACTCACCACCCTCACTACTCCACACACCCCCAACACTGTATATACACTCACCACCCTCACTACTCCACACACCCCAAAACTGTATCTACACACTCACCACCCTCACTACACACACCCCCAACACTGTATCTACACACTCACCACCCTCACTACTCCACACACCCCCAACACTGTATCTACATACTCACCACCCTCACTACACACACACCCCCAACACTGTATCTACACACTCACCACCCTCACTACTCCACACACCCCAACACTGTATCTACACACTCACCACCCTCACTACTCCACACACCCCCAACACTGTATCTACACACTCACCACCCTCACTACTCCACACACCCCCAACACTGTATCTACACACTCACCACCCTCACTACTCCACACACTCCCAACACTGTATCTACATACTCACCACCCTCACTACACACACACCCCCAACACTGTATCTACACACTCACCACCCTCACTACTCCACACACCCCCAACACTGTATCTACATACTCACCACCCTCACTACTCCACACACCCCCAACACTGTATATACACTCACCACCCTCACTACTCCACACACCCCCAACACTGTATCTACACACTCACCACCCTCACTACTCCACACACCCCCAACACTGTATCTACACACTCACCACCCTCACTACTCCACACACCCCCAACACTGTATATACACTCACCACCCTCACTACTCCACACACCCCCAACACTATCTACACACTCACCACCCTCACTACTCCACACACCCCCAACACTGTATCTACACACTCACCACCCTCACTACTCCACACACCCCCAACACTGTATCTACACACTCACCACCCTCACTACTCCACACACCCCCAACACTGTATATACACTCACCACCCTCACTACTCCACACACCCCCAACACTGTATATACACTCACCACCCTCACTACTCCACACACCTCCAACACTGTATATACACTCACCACCCTCACTACTCCACACACCCCCAACACTGTATATACACTCACCACCCTCACTACTCCACACACCTCCAACACTGTATATACACTCACCACCCTCACTACTCCACACACCCCCAACACTGTATATACACTCACCACCCTCACTACTCCACACACCTCCAACACTGTATATACACTCACCACCCTCACTACTCCACACACCCCCAACACTGTATCTACACACTCACCACCCTCACTACTCCACACACCCCCAACACTATCTACACACTCACCACCCTCACTACTCCACACACCTCCAACACTGTATATACACTCACCCCCCTCACTACTCCACACACCCCCAACACTGTATCTACACACTCATCACCCTCACTACTCCACACACCCCCAACACTGTATCTACACACTCACCACCCTCACTACTCCACACACCCCCAACACTGTATCTACACTCACCACCCTCACTACTCCACACACCCCCAACACTGTATCTACACACTCATCACCCTCACTACTCCACACACCTCCAACACTGTATATACACTCACCACCCTCACTACTCCACACACCCCCAACACTGTATCTACACACTCACCACCCTCACTACTCCACACACCCCAACACTGTATATACACTCACCACCCTCACTACTCCACACACCCCCAACACTGTATATACACTCACCACCCTCACTACTCCACACACCTCCAACACTGTATATACACTCACCACCCTCACTACTCCACACACCCCCAACACTGTATATACACTCACCACCCTCACTACTACACACACCTCCAACACTGTATATACACTCACCACCCTCACTACTCCACACACCTCCAACACTGTATATACACTCACCACCCTCACTACTCCACACACCCCCAACACTGTATATACACTCACCACCCTCACTACTCCACACACCTCCAACACTGTATATACACTCACCACCCTCACTACTCCACACACCCCCAACACTGTATCTACACACTCACCACCCTCACTACTCCACACACCCCCAACACTATCTACACACTCACCACCCTCACTACTCCACACACCTCCAACACTGTATATACACTCACCCCCCTCACTACTCCACACACCCCCAACACTGTATCTACACACTCATCACCCTCACTACTCCACACACCCCCAACACTGTATCTACACACTCACCACCCTCAGTACTCCACACACCCCCAACACTGTATCTACACTCACCGCCCTCACTACTCCACACACCCCCAACACTGTATCTACACACTCATCACCCTCACTACTCCACACACCTCCAACACTGTATATACACTCACCACCCTCACTACTCCACACACCTCCAACACTGTATATACACTCACCACCCTCACTACTCCACACACCCCCAACACTGTATATACACTCACCACCCTCACTACTACACACACCTCCAACACTGTATATACACTCACCACCCTCACTACTCCACACACCCCCAACACTGTATCTACACACTCACCACCCTCACTACTCCACACACCCCCAACACTGTATCTACACACTCACCACCCTCACTACTCCACACACCCCAACACTGTATATACACTCACCACCCTCACTACTCCACACACCCCCAACACTGTATATACACTCACCACCCTCACTACTCCACACACCTCCAACACTGTATATACACTCACCACCCTCACTACTCCACACACCCCCAACACTGTATATACACTCACCACCCTCACTACTACACACACCTCCAACACTGTATATACACTCACCACCCTCACTACTCCACACACCTCCAACACTGTATATACACTCACCACCCTCACTACTCCACACACCCCAACACTGTATATACACTCACCACCCTCACTACTCCACACACCTCCAACACTGTATATACACTCACCACCCTCACTACTCCACACACCCCCAACACTGTATCTACACACTCACCACCCTCACTACTCCACACACCCCCAACACTATCTACACACTCACCACCCTCACTACTCCACACACCTCCAACACTGTATATACACTCACCCCCCTCACTACTCCACACACCCCCAACACTGTATCTACACACTCATCACCCTCACTACTCCACACACCCCCAACACTGTATCTACACACTCACCACCCTCACTACTCCACACACCCCCAACACTGTATCTACACTCACCACCCTCACTACACACACCCCCAACACTGTATCTACACACTCACCACCCTCACTACTCCACACACCCCCAACACTGTATCTACATACTCACCACCCTCACTACACACACACCCCCAACACTGTATCTACACACTCACCACCCTCACTACTCCACACACCCCAACACTGTATCTACACACTCACCACCCTCACTACTCCACACACCCCCAACACTGTATCTACACACTCACCACCCTCACTACTCCACACACCCCCAACACTGTATCTACACACTCACCACCCTCACTACTCCACACACTCCCAACACTGTATCTACATACTCACCACCCTCACTACACACACACCCCCAACACTGTATCTACACACTCACCACCCTCACTACTCCACACACCCCCAACACTGTATCTACATACTCACCACCCTCACTACTCCACACACCCCCAACACTGTATATACACTCACCACCCTCACTACTCCACACACCCCCAACACTGTATCTACACACTCACCACCCTCACTACTCCACACACCCCCAACACTGTATCTACACACTCACCACCCTCACTACTCCACACACCCCCAACACTGTATATACACTCACCACCCTCACTACTCCACACACCCCCAACACTATCTACACACTCACCACCCTCACTACTCCACACACCCCCAACACTGTATCTACACACTCACCACCCTCACTACTCCACACACCCCCAACACTGTATCTACACACTCACCACCCTCACTACTCCACACACCCCCAACACTGTATATACACTCACCACCCTCACTACTCCACACACCCCCAACACTGTATATACACTCACCACCCTCACTACTCCACACACCTCCAACACTGTATATACACTCACCACCCTCACTACTCCACACACCCCCAACACTGTATATACACTCACCACCCTCACTACTCCACACACCTCCAACACTGTATATACACTCACCACCCTCACTACTCCACACACCCCCAACACTGTATATACACTCACCACCCTCACTACTCCACACACCTCCAACACTGTATATACACTCACCACCCTCACTACTCCACACACCCCCAACACTGTATCTACACACTCACCACCCTCACTACTCCACACACCCCCAACACTATCTACACACTCACCACCCTCACTACTCCACACACCTCCAACACTGTATATACACTCACCCCCCTCACTACTCCACACACCCCCAACACTGTATCTACACACTCATCACCCTCACTACTCCACACACCCCCAACACTGTATCTACACACTCACCACCCTCACTACTCCACACACCCCCAACACTGTATCTACACTCACCACCCTCACTACTCCACACACCCCCAACACTGTATCTACACACTCATCACCCTCACTACTCCACACACCTCCAACACTGTATATACACTCACCACCCTCACTACTCCACACACCCCCAACACTGTATCTACACACTCACCACCCTCACTACTCCACACACCCCAACACTGTATATACACTCACCACCCTCACTACTCCACACACCCCCAACACTGTATATACACTCACCACCCTCACTACTCCACACACCTCCAACACTGTATATACACTCACCACCCTCACTACTCCACACACCCCCAACACTGTATATACACTCACCACCCTCACTACTACACACACCTCCAACACTGTATATACACTCACCACCCTCACTACTCCACACACCTCCAACACTGTATATACACTCACCACCCTCACTACTCCACACACCCCCAACACTGTATATACACTCACCACCCTCACTACTCCACACACCTCCAACACTGTATATACACTCACCACCCTCACTACTCCACACACCCCCAACACTGTATCTACACACTCACCACCCTCACTACTCCACACACCCCCAACACTATCTACACACTCACCACCCTCACTACTCCACACACCTCCAACACTGTATATACACTCACCCCCCTCACTACTCCACACACCCCCAACACTGTATCTACACACTCATCACCCTCACTACTCCACACACCCCCAACACTGTATCTACACACTCACCACCCTCAGTACTCCACACACCCCCAACACTGTATCTACACTCACCGCCCTCACTACTCCACACACCCCCAACACTGTATCTACACACTCATCACCCTCACTACTCCACACACCTCCAACACTGTATATACACTCACCACCCTCACTACTCCACACACCTCCAACACTGTATATACACTCACCACCCTCACTACTCCACACACCCCCAACACTGTATATACACTCACCACCCTCACTACTACACACACCTCCAACACTGTATATACACTCACCACCCTCACTACTCCACACACCCCCAACACTGTATCTACACACTCACCACCCTCACTACTCCACACACCCCCAACACTGTATCTACACACTCACCACCCTCACTACTCCACACACCCCAACACTGTATATACACTCACCACCCTCACTACTCCACACACCCCCAACACTGTATATACACTCACCACCCTCACTACTCCACACACCTCCAACACTGTATATACACTCACCACCCTCACTACTCCACACACCCCCAACACTGTATATACACTCACCACCCTCACTACTACACACACCTCCAACACTGTATATACACTCACCACCCTCACTACTCCACACACCTCCAACACTGTATATACACTCACCACCCTCACTACTCCACACACCCCAACACTGTATATACACTCACCACCCTCACTACTCCACACACCTCCAACACTGTATATACACTCACCACCCTCACTACTCCACACACCCCCAACACTGTATCTACACACTCACCACCCTCACTACTCCACACACCCCCAACACTATCTACACACTCACCACCCTCACTACTCCACACACCTCCAACACTGTATATACACTCACCCCCCTCACTACTCCACACACCCCCAACACTGTATCTACACACTCATCACCCTCACTACTCCACACACCCCCAACACTGTATCTACACACTCACCACCCTCACTACTCCACACACCCCCAACACTGTATCTACACTCACCGCCCTCACTACTCCACACACCCCCAACACTGTATCTACACACTCATCACCCTCACTACTCCACACACCCCCAACACTGTATATACACTCACCACCCTCACTACTACACACACCTCCAACACTGTATATACACTCACCACCCTCACTACTCCACACACCTCCAACACTGTATATACACTCACCACCCTCACTACTCCACACACCCCCAACACTGTATCTACACACTCACCACCCTCACTACTCCACACACCCCCAACACTGTATCTACACACTCACCACCCTCACTACTCCACACACCCCAACACTGTATATACACTCACCACCCTCACTACTCCACACACCCCCAACACTGTATATACACTCACCACCCTCACTACTCCACACACCTCCAACACTGTATATACACTCACCACCCTCACTACTCCACACACCCCCAACACTGTATATACACTCACCACCCTCACTACTACACACACCTCCAACACTGTATATACACTCACCACCCTCACTACTCCACACACCTCCAACACTGTATATACACTCACCACCCTCACTACTCCACACACCCCCAACACTGTATATACACTCACCACCCTCACTACTACACACACCTCCAACACTGTATATACACTCACCACCCTCACTACTCCACACACCCCCAACACTGTATCTACACACTCACCACCCTCACTACTCCACACACCCCCAACACTGTATCTACACACTCACCACCCTCACTACTCCACACACCCCCAACACTGTATCTACACACTCACCACCCTCACTACTCCACACACCCCAACACTGTATATACACTCACCACCCTCACTACTCCACACACCCCCAACACTGTATATACACTCACCACCCTCACTACTCCACACACCCCCAACACTGTATCTACACACTCACCACCCTCACTACTCCACACACCCCCAACACTGTATCTACACACTCACCACCCTCACTACTCCACACACCCCAACACTGTATATACACTCACCACCCTCACTACTCCACACACCCCCAACACTGTATATACACTCACCACCCTCACTACTCCACACACCTCCAACACTGTATATACACTCACCACCCTCACTACTCCACACACCCCCAACACTGTATATACACTCACCACCCTCACTACTACACACACCTCCAACACTGTATATACACTCACCACCCTCACTACTCCACACACCTCCAACACTGTATATACACTCACCACCCTCACTACTCCACACACCCCCAACACTGTATATACACTCACCACCCTCACTACTCCACACACCTCCAACACTGTATATACACTCACCACCCTCACTACTCCACACACCCCCAACACTGTATCTACACACTCACCACCCTCACTACTCCACACACCCCCAACACTGTATCTACACACTCACCACCCTCACTACTCCACACACCCCAACACTGTATATACACTCACCACCCTCACTACTACACACACCTCCAACACTGTATATACACTCACCACCCTCACTACTCCACACACCTCCAACACTGTATATACACTCACCACCCTCACTACTCCACACACCCCCAACACTGTATATACACTCACCACCCTCACTACTACACACACCTCCAACACTGTATATACACTCACCACCCTCACTACTCCACACACCCCCAACACTGTATCTACACACTCACCACCCTCACTACTCCACACACCCCCAACTCTGTATCTACACACTCACCACCCTCACTACTCCACACACCCCAACACTGTATATACACTCACCACCCTCACTACTCCACACACCCCCAACACTGTATATACACTCACCACCCTCACTACTCCACACACCTCCAACACTGTATATACACTCACCACCCTCACTACTCCACACACCCCCAACACTGTATATACACTCACCACCCTCACTACTACACACACCTCCAACACTGTATATACACTCACCACCCTCACTACTCCACACACCTCCAACACTGTATATACACTCACCACCCTCACTACTCTACACACCCCCAACACTGTATATACACTCACCACCCTCACTACTCCACACACCTCCAACACTGTATATACACTCACCACACTCACTACTCCACACACCCCCAACACTGTATCTACACACTCACCACCCTCACTACTCCACACACCCCCAACACTATCTACACACTCACCACCCTCACTACTCCACACACCTCCAACACTGTATATACACTCACCCCCCTCACTACTCCACACACCCCCAACACTGTATCTACACACTCATCACCCTCACTACTCCACACACCCCCAACACTGTATCTACACACTCACCACCCTCACTACTCCACACACCCCCAACACTGTATCTACACTCACCGCCCTCACTACTCCACACACCCCCAACACTGTATCTACACACTCATCACCCTCACTACTCCACACACCTCCAACACTGTATATACACTCACCACCCTCACTACTCCACACACCCCAACACTGTATCTACACACTCATCACCCTCACTACTCCACACACCCCCAACACTGTATGTACACTCACCACCCTCACTACTCCACACACCCCCAACACTGTATCTACATACTCACCACCCTCACTACACACACACCCCCAACACTGTATATACACACTCACCACCCTTACTACTCCACACACCCCCAACACTGTATCTACACACTCACCACCCTCACTACTCCACACACCCCCAACACTATCTACACACTCACCACCCTCACTACTCCACACACCCCCAACACTGTATGTACACACTCACCACCCTCACTACACACACATCAACACTGTATCTACACACTCATCACCCTCACTACTTCACACACCCCCAACACTGTATCTACACACTCACCACCCTCACTACTCCACACACCCCCAACACTGTATATACACTCACCACCCTCACTACTCCACACACCCCCAACACTGTATATACACTCACCACCCTCACTACTCCACACACCCCAAAACTGTATCTACACACTCACCACCCTCACTACACACACCCCCAACACTGTATCTACACACTCACCACCCTCACTACTCCACACACCCCCAACACTGTATCTACATACTCACCACCCTCACTACACACACACCCCCAACACTGTATCTACACACTCACCACCCTCACTACTCCACACACCCCAACACTGTATCTACACACTCACCACCCTCACTACTCCACACACCCCCAACACTGTATCTACACACTCACCACCCTCACTACTCCACACACCCCCAACACTGTATCTACACACTCACCACCCTCACTACTCCACACACTCCCAACACTGTATCTACATACTCACCACCCTCACTACACACACACCCCCAACACTGTATCTACACACTCACCACCCTCACTACTCCACACACCCCCAACACTGTATCTACATACTCACCACCCTCACTACTCCACACACCCCCAACACTGTATATACACTCACCACCCTCACTACTCCACACACCCCCAACACTGTATCTACACACTCACCACCCTCACTACTCCACACACCCCCAACACTGTATCTACACACTCACCACCCTCACTACTCCACACACCCCCAACACTGTATATACACTCACCACCCTCACTACTCCACACACCCCCAACACTATCTACACACTCACCACCCTCACTACTCCACACACCCCCAACACTGTATCTACACACTCACCACCCTCACTACTCCACACACCCCCAACACTGTATCTACACACTCACCACCCTCACTACTCCACACACCCCCAACACTGTATATACACTCACCACCCTCACTACTCCACACACCCCCAACACTGTATATACACTCACCACCCTCACTACTCCACACACCTCCAACACTGTATATACACTCACCACCCTCACTACTCCACACACCCCCAACACTGTATATACACTCACCACCCTCACTACTCCACACACCTCCAACACTGTATATACACTCACCACCCTCACTACTCCACACACCCCCAACACTGTATATACACTCACCACCCTCACTACTCCACACACCTCCAACACTGTATATACACTCACCACCCTCACTACTCCACACACCCCCAACACTGTATCTACACACTCACCACCCTCACTACTCCACACACCCCCAACACTATCTACACACTCACCACCCTCACTACTCCACACACCTCCAACACTGTATATACACTCACCCCCCTCACTACTCCACACACCCCCAACACTGTATCTACACACTCATCACCCTCACTACTCCACACACCCCCAACACTGTATCTACACACTCACCACCCTCACTACTCCACACACCCCCAACACTGTATCTACACTCACCACCCTCACTACTCCACACACCCCCAACACTGTATCTACACACTCATCACCCTCACTACTCCACACACTTCCAACACTGTATATACACTCACCACCCTCACTACTCCACACACCCCCAACACTGTATCTACACACTCATCACCCTCACTACTCCACACACCCCCAACACTGTATGTACACTCACCACCCTCACTACTCCACACACCCCCAACACTGTATATACACTCACCACCCTCACTACTCCACACACCCCCAACACTGTATATACACTCACCCCCCTCACTACTCCACACACCCCCAACACTGTATCTACATACTCACCACCCTCACTACACACACACCCCCAACACTGTATATACACACTCACCACCCTTACTACTCCACACACCCCCAACACTGTATCTACACACTCACCACCCTCACTACTCCACACACCCCCAACACTATCTACACACTCACCACCCTCACTACTCCACACACCCCCAACACTGTATGTACACACTCACCACCCTCACTACACACACATCAACACTGTATCTACACACTCATCACCCTCACTACTTCACACACCCCCAACACTGTATCTACACACTCACCACCCTCACTACTCCACACACCCCCAACACTGTATATACACTCACCACCCTCACTACTCCACACACCCCCAACACTGTATATACACTCACCACCCTCACTACTCCACACACCCCAAAACTGTATCTACACACTCACCACCCTCACTACACACACCCCCAACACTGTATCTACACACTCACCACCCTCACTACTCCACACACCCCCAACACTGTATCTACATACTCACCACCCTCACTACACACACACCCCCAACACTGTATCTACACACTCACCACCCTCACTACTCCACACACCCCAACACTGTATCTACACACTCACCACCCTCACTACTCCACACACCCCCAACACTGTATCTACACACTCACCACCCTCACTACTCCACACACCCCCAACACTGTATCTACACACTCACCACCCTCACTACTCCACACACTCCCAACACTGTATCTACATACTCACCACCCTCACTACACACACACCCCCAACACTGTATCTACACACTCACCACCCTCACTACTCCACACACCCCCAACACTGTATCTACATACTCACCACCCTCACTACTCCACACACCCCCAACACTGTATATACACTCACCACCCTCACTACTCCACACACCCCCAACACTGTATCTACACACTCACCACCCTCACTACTCCACACACCCCCAACACTGTATCTACACACTCACCACCCTCACTACTCCACACACCCCCAACACTGTATATACACTCACCACCCTCACTACTCCACACACCCCCAACACTATCTACACACTCACCACCCTCACTACTCCACACACCCCCAACACTGTATCTACACACTCACCACCCTCACTACTCCACACACCCCCAACACTGTATCTACACACTCACCACCCTCACTACTCCACACACCCCCAACACTGTATATACACTCACCACCCTCACTACTCCACACACCCCCAACACTGTATATACACTCACCACCCTCACTACTCCACACACCTCCAACACTGTATATACACTCACCACCCTCACTACTCCACACACCCCCAACACTGTATATACACTCACCACCCTCACTACTCCACACACCTCCAACACTGTATATACACTCACCACCCTCACTACTCCACACACCCCCAACACTGTATATACACTCACCACCCTCACTACTCCACACACCTCCAACACTGTATATACACTCACCACCCTCACTACTCCACACACCCCCAACACTGTATCTACACACTCACCACCCTCACTACTCCACACACCCCCAACACTATCTACACACTCACCACCCTCACTACTCCACACACCTCCAACACTGTATATACACTCACCCCCCTCACTACTCCACACACCCCCAACACTGTATCTACACACTCATCACCCTCACTACTCCACACACCCCCAACACTGTATCTACACACTCACCACCCTCACTACTCCACACACCCCCAACACTGTATCTACACTCACCACCCTCACTACTCCACACACCCCCAACACTGTATCTACACACTCATCACCCTCACTACTCCACACACCTCCAACACTGTATATACACTCACCACCCTCACTACTCCACACACCCCCAACACTGTATCTACACACTCACCACCCTCACTACTCCACACACCCCAACACTGTATATACACTCACCACCCTCACTACTCCACACACCCCCAACACTGTATATACACTCACCACCCTCACTACTCCACACACCTCCAACACTGTATATACACTCACCACCCTCACTACTCCACACACCCCCAACACTGTATATACACTCACCACCCTCACTACTACACACACCTCCAACACTGTATATACACTCACCACCCTCACTACTCCACACACCTCCAACACTGTATATACACTCACCACCCTCACTACTCCACACACCCCCAACACTGTATATACACTCACCACCCTCACTACTCCACACACCTCCAACACTGTATATACACTCACCACCCTCACTACTCCACACACCCCCAACACTGTATCTACACACTCACCACCCTCACTACTCCACACACCCCCAACACTATCTACACACTCACCACCCTCACTACTCCACACACCTCCAACACTGTATATACACTCACCCCCCTCACTACTCCACACACCCCCAACACTGTATCTACACACTCATCACCCTCACTACTCCACACACCCCCAACACTGTATCTACACACTCACCACCCTCAGTACTCCACACACCCCCAACACTGTATCTACACTCACCGCCCTCACTACTCCACACACCCCCAACACTGTATCTACACACTCATCACCCTCACTACTCCACACACCTCCAACACTGTATATACACTCACCACCCTCACTACTCCACACACCTCCAACACTGTATATACACTCACCACCCTCACTACTCCACACACCCCCAACACTGTATATACACTCACCACCCTCACTACTACACACACCTCCAACACTGTATATACACTCACCACCCTCACTACTCCACACACCCCCAACACTGTATCTACACACTCACCACCCTCACTACTCCACACACCCCCAACACTGTATCTACACACTCACCACCCTCACTACTCCACACACCCCAACACTGTATATACACTCACCACCCTCACTACTCCACACACCCCCAACACTGTATATACACTCACCACCCTCACTACTCCACACACCTCCAACACTGTATATACACTCACCACCCTCACTACTCCACACACCCCCAACACTGTATATACACTCACCACCCTCACTACTACACACACCTCCAACACTGTATATACACTCACCACCCTCACTACTCCACACACCTCCAACACTGTATATACACTCACCACCCTCACTACTCCACACACCCCAACACTGTATATACACTCACCACCCTCACTACTCCACACACCTCCAACACTGTATATACACTCACCACCCTCACTACTCCACACACCCCCAACACTGTATCTACACACTCACCACCCTCACTACTCCACACACCCCCAACACTATCTACACACTCACCACCCTCACTACTCCACACACCTCCAACACTGTATATACACTCACCCCCCTCACTACTCCACACACCCCCAACACTGTATCTACACACTCATCACCCTCACTACTCCACACACCCCCAACACTGTATCTACACACTCACCACCCTCACTACTCCACACACCCCCAACACTGTATCTACACTCACCGCCCTCACTACTCCACACACCCCCAACACTGTATCTACACACTCATCACCCTCACTACTCCACACACCTCCAACACTGTATATACACTCACCACCCTCACTACTCCACACACCCCAACACTGTATCTACACACTCATCACCCTCACTACTCCACACACCCCCAACACTGTATGTACACTCACCACCCTCACTACTCCACACACCCCCAACACTGTATCTACATACTCACCACCCTCACTACACACACACCCCCAACACTGTATATACACACTCACCACCCTTACTACTCCACACACCCCCAACACTGTATCTACACACTCACCACCCTCACTACTCCACACACCCCCAACACTATCTACACACTCACCACCCTCACTACTCCACACACCCCCAACACTGTATGTACACACTCACCACCCTCACTACTCCACACACCCCAACACTGTATCTACACACTCACCACCCTCACTACTCCACACACCCCCAACACTGTATCTACACACTCACCACCCTCACTACTCCACACACCCCCAACACTGTATCTACATACTCACCACCCTCACTACACACACACCCCCAACACTGTATCTACACACTCACCACCCTCACTACTCCACACACCCCCAACACTATCTACACACTCACCACCCTCACTACTCCACACACCCCCAACACTGTATCTACACACTCACCACCCTCACTACTCCACACACCCCCAACACTGTATCTACACACTCACAACCCTCACTACTCCACACACCCCAACACTGTATATACACTCACCACCCTCACTACTCCACACACCCCCAACACTGTATATACACTCACCACCCTCACTACTACACACACCTCCAACACTGTATATACACTCACCACCCTCACTACTCCACACACCTCCAACACTGTATATACACTCACCACCCTCACTACTCCACACACCCCCAACACTGTATCTACACACTCACCACCCTCACTACTCCACACACCCCCAACACTGTATCTACACACTCACCACCCTCACTACTCCACACACCCCAACACTGTATATACACTCACCACCCTCACTACTCCACACACCCCCAACACTGTATATACACTCACCACCCTCACTACTCCACACACCTCCAACACTGTATATACACTCACCACCCTCACTACTCCACACACCCCCAACACTGTATATACACTCACCACCCTCACTACTACACACACCTCCAACACTGTATATACACTCACCACCCTCACTACTCCACACACCTCCAACACTGTATATACACTCACCACCCTCACTACTCCACACACCCCCAACACTGTATATACACTCACCACCCTCACTACTACACACACCTCCAACACTGTATATACACTCACCACCCTCACTACTCCACACACCCCCAACACTGTATCTACACACTCACCACCCTCACTACTCCACACACCCCCAACACTGTATCTACACACTCACCACCCTCACTACTCCACACACCCCCAACACTGTATCTACACACTCACCACCCTCACTACTCCACACACCCCAACACTGTATATACACTCACCACCCTCACTACTCCACACACCCCCAACACTGTATATACACTCACCACCCTCACTACTCCACACACCCCCAACACTGTATCTACACACTCACCACCCTCACTACTCCACACACCCCCAACACTGTATCTACACACTCACCACCCTCACTACTCCACACACCCCAACACTGTATATACACTCACCACCCTCACTACTCCACACACCCCCAACACTGTATATACACTCACCACCCTCACTACTCCACACACCTCCAACACTGTATATACACTCACCACCCTCACTACTCCACACACCCCCAACACTGTATATACACTCACCACCCTCACTACTACACACACCTCCAACACTGTATATACACTCACCACCCTCACTACTCCACACACCTCCAACACTGTATATACACTCACCACCCTCACTACTCCACACACCCCCAACACTGTATATACACTCACCACCCTCACTACTCCACACACCTCCAACACTGTATATACACTCACCACCCTCACTACTCCACACACCCCCAACACTGTATCTACACACTCACCACCCTCACTACTCCACACACCCCCAACACTGTATCTACACACTCACCACCCTCACTACTCCACACACCCCAACACTGTATATACACTCACCACCCTCACTACTACACACACCTCCAACACTGTATATACACTCACCACCCTCACTACTCCACACACCTCCAACACTGTATATACACTCACCACCCTCACTACTCCACACACCCCCAACACTGTATATACACTCACCACCCTCACTACTACACACACCTCCAACACTGTATATACACTCACCACCCTCACTACTCCACACACCCCCAACACTGTATCTACACACTCACCACCCTCACTACTCCACACACCCCCAACACTGTATCTACACACTCACCACCCTCACTACTCCACACACCCCAACACTGTATATACACTCACCACCCTCACTACTCCACACACCCCCAACACTGTATATACACTCACCACCCTCACTACTCCACACACCTCCAACACTGTATATACACTCACCACCCTCACTACTCCACACACCCCCAACACTGTATATACACTCACCACCCTCACTACTACACACACCTCCAACACTGTATATACACTCACCACCCTCACTACTCCACACACCTCCAACACTGTATATACACTCACCACCCTCACTACTCTACACACCCCCAACACTGTATATACACTCACCACCCTCACTACTCCACACACCTCCAACACTGTATATACACTCACCACCCTCACTACTCCACACACCCCCAACACTGTATCTACACACTCACCACCCTCACTACTCCACACACCCCCAACACTATCTACACACTCACCACCCTCACTACTCCACACACCTCCAACACTGTATATACACTCACCCCCCTCACTACTCCACACACCCCCAACACTGTATCTACACACTCATCACCCTCACTACTCCACACACCCCCAACACTGTATCTACACACTCACCACCCTCACTACTCCACACACCCCCAACACTGTATCTACACTCACCGCCCTCACTACTCCACACACCCCCAACACTGTATCTACACACTCATCACCCTCACTACTCCACACACCTCCAACACTGTATATACACTCACCACCCTCACTACTCCACACACCCCAACACTGTATCTACACACTCATCACCCTCACTACTCCACACACCCCCAACACTGTATGTACACTCACCACCCTCACTACTCCACACACCCCCAACACTGTATCTACATACTCACCACCCTCACTACACACACACCCCCAACACTGTATATACACACTCACCACCCTTACTACTCCACACACCCCCAACACTGTATCTACACACTCACCACCCTCACTACTCCACACACCCCCAACACTATCTACACACTCACCACCCTCACTACTCCACACACCCCCAACACTGTATGTACACACTCACCACCCTCACTACACACACATCAACACTGTATCTACACACTCATCACCCTCACTACTTCACACACCCCCAACACTGTATCTACACACTCACCACCCTCACTACTCCACACACCCCCAACACTGTATATACACTCACCACCCTCACTACTCCACACACCCCCAACACTGTATATACACTCACCACCCTCACTACTCCACACACCCCAAAACTGTATCTACACACTCACCACCCTCACTACACACACCCCCAACACTGTATCTACACACTCACCACCCTCACTACTCCACACACCCCCAACACTGTATCTACATACTCACCACCCTCACTACACACACACCCCCAACACTGTATCTACACACTCACCACCCTCACTACTCCACACACCCCAACACTGTATCTACACACTCACCACCCTCACTACTCCACACACCCCCAACACTGTATCTACACACTCACCACCCTCACTACTCCACACACCCCCAACACTGTATCTACACACTCACCACCCTCACTACTCCACACACTCCCAACACTGTATCTACATACTCACCACCCTCACTACACACACACCCCCAACACTGTATCTACACACTCACCACCCTCACTACTCCACACACCCCCAACACTGTATCTACATACTCACCACCCTCACTACTCCACACACCCCCAACACTGTATATACACTCACCACCCTCACTACTCCACACACCCCCAACACTGTATCTACACACTCACCACCCTCACTACTCCACACACCCCCAACACTGTATCTACACACTCACCACCCTCACTACTCCACACACCCCCAACACTGTATATACACTCACCACCCTCACTACTCCACACACCCCCAACACTATCTACACACTCACCACCCTCACTACTCCACACACCCCCAACACTGTATCTACACACTCACCACCCTCACTACTCCACACACCCCCAACACTGTATCTACACACTCACCACCCTCACTACTCCACACACCCCCAACACTGTATATACACTCACCACCCTCACTACTCCACACACCCCCAACACTGTATATACACTCACCACCCTCACTACTCCACACACCTCCAACACTGTATATACACTCACCACCCTCACTACTCCACACACCCCCAACACTGTATATACACTCACCACCCTCACTACTCCACACACCTCCAACACTGTATATACACTCACCACCCTCACTACTCCACACACCCCCAACACTGTATATACACTCACCACCCTCACTACTCCACACACCTCCAACACTGTATATACACTCACCACCCTCACTACTCCACACACCCCCAACACTGTATCTACACACTCACCACCCTCACTACTCCACACACCCCCAACACTATCTACACACTCACCACCCTCACTACTCCACACACCTCCAACACTGTATATACACTCACCCCCCTCACTACTCCACACACCCCCAACACTGTATCTACACACTCATCACCCTCACTACTCCACACACCCCCAACACTGTATCTACACACTCACCACCCTCACTACTCCACACACCCCCAACACTGTATCTACACTCACCACCCTCACTACTCCACACACCCCCAACACTGTATCTACACACTCATCACCCTCACTACTCCACACACCTCCAACACTGTATATACACTCACCACCCTCACTACTCCACACACCCCCAACACTGTATCTACACACTCATCACCCTCACTACTCCACACACCCCCAACACTGTATGTACACTCACCACCCTCACTACTCCACACACCCCCAACACTGTATATACACTCACCACCCTCACTACTCCACACACCCCCAACACTGTATATACACTCACCCCCCTCACTACTCCACACACCCCCAACACTGTATCTACATACTCACCACCCTCACTACACACACACCCCCAACACTGTATATACACACTCACCACCCTTACTACTCCACACACCCCCAACACTGTATCTACACACTCACCACCCTCACTACTCCACACACCCCCAACACTATCTACACACTCACCACCCTCACTACTCCACACACCCCCAACACTGTATGTACACACTCACCACCCTCACTACACACACATCAACACTGTATCTACACACTCATCACCCTCACTACTTCACACACCCCCAACACTGTATCTACACACTCACCACCCTCACTACTCCACACACCCCCAACACTGTATATACACTCACCACCCTCACTACTCCACACACCCCCAACACTGTATATACACTCACCACCCTCACTACTCCACACACCCCAAAACTGTATCTACACACTCACCACCCTCACTACACACACCCCCAACACTGTATCTACACACTCACCACCCTCACTACTCCACACACCCCCAACACTGTATCTACATACTCACCACCCTCACTACACACACACCCCCAACACTGTATCTACACACTCACCACCCTCACTACTCCACACACCCCAACACTGTATCTACACACTCACCACCCTCACTACTCCACACACCCCCAACACTGTATCTACACACTCACCACCCTCACTACTCCACACACCCCCAACACTGTATCTACACACTCACCACCCTCACTACTCCACACACTCCCAACACTGTATCTACATACTCACCACCCTCACTACACACACACCCCCAACACTGTATCTACACACTCACCACCCTCACTACTCCACACACCCCCAACACTGTATCTACATACTCACCACCCTCACTACTCCACACACCCCCAACACTGTATATACACTCACCACCCTCACTACTCCACACACCCCCAACACTGTATCTACACACTCACCACCCTCACTACTCCACACACCCCCAACACTGTATCTACACACTCACCACCCTCACTACTCCACACACCCCCAACACTGTATATACACTCACCACCCTCACTACTCCACACACCCCCAACACTATCTACACACTCACCACCCTCACTACTCCACACACCCCCAACACTGTATCTACACACTCACCACCCTCACTACTCCACACACCCCCAACACTGTATCTACACACTCACCACCCTCACTACTCCACACACCCCCAACACTGTATATACACTCACCACCCTCACTACTCCACACACCCCCAACACTGTATATACACTCACCACCCTCACTACTCCACACACCTCCAACACTGTATATACACTCACCACCCTCACTACTCCACACACCCCCAACACTGTATATACACTCACCACCCTCACTACTCCACACACCTCCAACACTGTATATACACTCACCACCCTCACTACTCCACACACCCCAACACTGTATCTACACACTCATCACCCTCACTACTCCACACACCCCCAACACTGTATGTACACTCACCACCCTCACTACTCCACACACCCCCAACACTGTATCTACATACTCACCACCCTCACTACACACACACCCCCAACACTGTATATACACACTCACCACCCTTACTACTCCACACACCCCCAACACTGTATCTACACACTCACCACCCTCACTACTCCACACACCCCCAACACTATCTACACACTCACCACCCTCACTACTCCACACACCCCCAACACTGTATGTACACACTCACCACCCTCACTACTCCACACACCCCAACACTGTATCTACACACTCACCACCCTCACTACTCCACACACCCCCAACACTGTATCTACACACTCACCACCCTCACTACTCCACACACCCCCAACACTGTATCTACATACTCACCACCCTCACTACACACACACCCCCAACACTGTATCTACACACTCACCACCCTCACTACTCCACACACCCCCAACACTATCTACACACTCACCACCCTCACTACTCCACACACCCCCAACACTGTATCTACACACTCACCACCCTCACTACTCCACACACCCCCAACACTGTATCTACACACTCACCACCCTCACTACTCCACACACCCCCAACACTGTATATACACTCACCACCCTCACTACTCCACACACCCCCAACACTGTATATACACTCACCACCCTCACTACTCCACACACCTCCAACACTGTATATACACTCACCACCCTCACTACTCCACACACCCCCAACACTGTATATACACTCACCACCCTCACTACTCCACACACCTCCAACACTGTATATACACTCACCACCCTCACTACTCCACACACCCCCAACACTGTATATACACTCACCACCCTCACTACTCCACACACCTCCAACACTGTATATACACTCACCACCCTCACTACTCCACACACCCCCAACACTGTATCTACACACTCACCACCCTCACTACTCCACACACCCCCAACACTATCTACACACTCACCACCCTCACTACTCCACACACCTCCAACACTGTATATACACTCACCCCCCTCACTACTCCACACACCCCCAACACTGTATCTACACACTCATCACCCTCACTACTCCACACACCCCCAACACTGTATCTACACACTCACCACCCTCACTACTCCACACACCCCCAACACTGTATCTACACTCACCACCCTCACTACTCCACACACCCCCAACACTGTATCTACACACTCATCACCCTCACTACTCCACACACCTCCAACACTGTATATACACTCACCACCCTCACTACTCCACACACCCCCAACACTGTATCTACACACTCATCACCCTCACTACTCCACACACCCCCAACACTGTATGTACACTCACCACCCTCACTACTCCACACACCCCCAACACTGTATATACACTCACCACCCTCACTACTCCACACACCCCCAACACTGTATATACACTCACCCCCCTCACTACTCCACACACCCCCAACACTGTATCTACATACTCACCACCCTCACTACACACACACCCCCAACACTGTATATACACACTCACCACCCTTACTACTCCACACACCCCCAACACTGTATCTACACACTCACCACCCTCACTACTCCACACACCCCCAACACTATCTACACACTCACCACCCTCACTACTCCACACACCCCCAACACTGTATGTACACACTCACCACCCTCACTACACACACATCAACACTGTATCTACACACTCATCACCCTCACTACTTCACACACCCCCAACACTGTATCTACACACTCACCACCCTCACTACTCCACACACCCCCAACACTGTATATACACTCACCACCCTCACTACTCCACACACCCCCAACACTGTATATACACTCACCACCCTCACTACTCCACACACCCCAAAACTGTATCTACACACTCACCACCCTCACTACACACACCCCCAACACTGTATCTACACACTCACCACCCTCACTACTCCACACACCCCCAACACTGTATCTACATACTCACCACCCTCACTACACACACACCCCCAACACTGTATCTACACACTCACCACCCTCACTACTCCACACACCCCAACACTGTATCTACACACTCACCACCCTCACTACTCCACACACCCCCAACACTGTATCTACACACTCACCACCCTCACTACTCCACACACCCCCAACACTGTATCTACACACTCACCACCCTCACTACTCCACACACTCCCAACACTGTATCTACATACTCACCACCCTCACTACACACACACCCCCAACACTGTATCTACACACTCACCACCCTCACTACTCCACACACCCCCAACACTGTATCTACATACTCACCACCCTCACTACTCCACACACCCCCAACACTGTATATACACTCACCACCCTCACTACTCCACACACCCCCAACACTGTATCTACACACTCACCACCCTCACTACTCCACACACCCCCAACACTGTATCTACACACTCACCACCCTCACTACTCCACACACCCCCAACACTGTATATACACTCACCACCCTCACTACTCCACACACCCCCAACACTATCTACACACTCACCACCCTCACTACTCCACACACCCCCAACACTGTATCTACACACTCACCACCCTCACTACTCCACACACCCCCAACACTGTATCTACACACTCACCACCCTCACTACTCCACACACCCCCAACACTGTATATACACTCACCACCCTCACTACTCCACACACCCCCAACACTGTATATACACTCACCACCCTCACTACTCCACACACCTCCAACACTGTATATACACTCACCACCCTCACTACTCCACACACCCCCAACACTGTATATACACTCACCACCCTCACTACTCCACACACCTCCAACACTGTATATACACTCACCACCCTCACTACTCCACACACCCCAACACTGTATCTACACACTCATCACCCTCACTACTCCACACACCCCCAACACTGTATGTACACTCACCACCCTCACTACTCCACACACCCCCAACACTGTATCTACATACTCACCACCCTCACTACACACACACCCCCAACACTGTATATACACACTCACCACCCTTACTACTCCACACACCCCCAACACTGTATCTACACACTCACCACCCTCACTACTCCACACACCCCCAACACTATCTACACACTCACCACCCTCACTACTCCACACACCCCCAACACTGTATGTACACACTCACCACCCTCACTACTCCACACACCCCAACACTGTATCTACACACTCACCACCCTCACTACTCCACACACCCCCAACACTGTATCTACACACTCACCACCCTCACTACTCCACACACCCCCAACACTGTATCTACATACTCACCACCCTCACTACACACACACCCCCAACACTGTATCTACACACTCACCACCCTCACTACTCCACACACCCCCAACACTATCTACACACTCACCACCCTCACTACTCCACACACCCCCAACACTGTATCTACACACTCACCACCCTCACTACTCCACACACCCCCAACACTGTATCTACACACTCACCACCCTCACTACTCCACACACCCCAACACTGTATATACACTCACCACCCTCACTACTCCACACACCCCCAACACTGTATATACACTCACCACCCTCACTACTCCACACACCTCCAACACTGTATATACACTCACCACCCTCACTACTCCACACACCCCCAACACTGTATATACACTCACCACCCTCACTACTACACACACCTCCAACACTGTATATACACTCACCACCCTCACTACTCCACACACCTCCAACACTGTATATACACTCACCACCCTCACTACTCCACACACCCCCAACACTGTATCTACACACTCACCACCCTCACTACTCCACACACCCCCAACACTGTATCTACACACTCACCACCCTCACTACTCCACACACCCCAACACTGTATATACACTCACCACCCTCACTACTCCACACACCCCCAACACTGTATATACACTCACCACCCTCACTACTCCACACACCTCCAACACTGTATATACACTCACCACCCTCACTACTCCACACACCCCCAACACTGTATATACACTCACCACCCTCACTACTACACACACCTCCAACACTGTATATACACTCACCACCCTCACTACTCCACACACCTCCAACACTGTATATACACTCACCACCCTCACTACTCCACACACCCCCAACACTGTATATACACTCACCACCCTCACTACTCCACACACCTCCAACACTGTATATACACTCACCACCCTCACTACTCCACACACCTCCAACACTGTATATACACTCACCCCCCTCACTACTCCACACACCTCCAACACTGTATATACACTCACACCCCCAACACTGTATCTACACTCACCACCCTCACTACTCCACACACCCCCAACACTGTATCTACACACTCATCACCCTCACTACTCCACACACCTCCAACACTGTATATACACTCACCACCCTCACTACTCCACACACCCCCAACACTGTATCTACACACTCATCACCCTCACTACTCCACACACCCCCAACACTGTATGTACACTCACCACCCTCACTACTCCACACACCCCCAACACTGTATATACACTCACCACCCTCACTACTCCACACACCCCCAACACTGTATCTACACACTCACCACCCTTACTACTCCACACACCCCCAACACTGTATCTACACACTCACCACCCTCACTACTCCACACACCCCCAACACTATCTACACACTCACCACCCTCACTACTCCACACACCCCCAACACTGTATGTACACACTCACCACCCTCACTACTCCACACACCCCCAACACTGTATGTACACTCACCACCCTCACTACTCCACACACCCCAACACTGTATCTACACACTCACCACCCTCACTACTCCACACACCCCCAACACTGTATCTACACACTCACCACCCTCACTACTCCACAGACCCCCAACACTGTATCTACACACTCACCACCCTCACTACTCCACACACCCCCAACACTGTATCTACATACTCACCACCCTCACTACACACACACCCCCAACACTGTATCTACACACTCACCACCCTCACTACTCCACACACCCCCAACACTGTATCTACATACTCACCACCCTCACTACTCCACACACCCCCAACACTGTATATACACTCACCACCCTCACTACTCCACACACCCCCAACACTGTATCTACACACTCACCACCCTCACTACTCCACACACCCCCAACACTGTATCTACACACTCACCACCCTCACTACTCCACACACCCCCAACACTGTATATACACTCACCACCCTCACTACTCCACACACCCCCAACACTATCTACACACTCACCACCCTCACTACTCCACACACCCCCAACACTGTATCTACACACTCACCACCCTCACTACTCCACACACCCCCAACACTGTATCTACACACTCACCACCCTCACTACTCCACACACCCCCAACACTGTATATACACTCACCACCCTCACTACTCCACACACCCCCAACACTGTATATACACTCACCACCCTCACTACTCCACACACCTCCAACACTGTATATACACTCACCACCCTCACTACTCCACACACCCCCAACACTGTATATACACTCACCACCCTCACTACTCCACACACCTCCAACACTGTATATACACTCACCACCCTCACTACTCCACACACCCCCAACACTGTATATACACTCACCACCCTCACTACTCCACACACCTCCAACACTGTATATACACTCACCACCCTCACTACTCCACACACCCCCAACACTGTATCTACACACTCACCACCCTCACTACTCCACACACCCCCAACACTATCTACACACTCACCACCCTCACTACTCCACACACCTCCAACACTGTATATACACTCACCCCCCTCACTACTCCACACACCCCCAACACTGTATCTACACACTCATCACCCTCACTACTCCACACACCCCCAACACTGTATCTACACACTCACCACCCTCACTACTCCACACACCCCCAACACTGTATCTACACTCACCACCCTCACTACTCCACACACCCCCAACACTGTATCTACACACTCATCACCCTCACTACTCCACACACCTCCAACACTGTATATACACTCACCACCCTCACTACTCCACACACCCCCAACACTGTATCTACACACTCATCACCCTCACTACTCCACACACCCCCAACACTGTATGTACACTCACCACCCTCACTACTCCACACACCCCCAACACTGTATATACACTCACCACCCTCACTACTCCACACACCCCCAACACTGTATCTACACACTCACCACCCTTACTACTCCACACACCCCCAACACTGTATCTACACACTCACCACCCTCACTACTCCACACACCCCCAACACTATCTACACACTCACCACCCTCACTACTCCACACACCCCCAACACTGTATGTACACACTCACCACCCTCACTACACACACATCAACACTGTATCTACACACTCATCACCCTCACTACTTCACACACCCCCAACACTGTATCTACACACTCACCACCCTCACTACTCCACACACCCCCAACACTGTATATACACTCACCACCCTCACTACTCCACACACCCCCAACACTGTATATACACTCACCACCCTCACTACTCCACACACCCCAAAACTGTATCTACACACTCACCACCCTCACTACACACACCCCCAACACTGTATATACATACTCACTACCCTCACTACTCCACACACCTCCAAGACTGTATCTACACACTCACCACCCTCACTACTCCACACACCCCCAACACTGTATATACACTCACCACCCTCACTACTCCACACACCCTCCCAACACTGTATCTACACACTCACTACTCCACACACCCCCAACACTGTATCTACACACTCACCACCCTCACTACTCCACACACCCCCAACACTGTATATACACACTCACCACCCTCACTACTCCACACACCCCCAACACTGTATCTACACTACCCTCACTACACTTTTCGTGTTAGTGCCAGCGTATTTATTAACAGCACTTGCCTAATAATATGCCTGAAGAATAACAGGTTTAAATGCAGTAACCTGTACTCCATAAAAAATTTACTGATATTCAGATATGATTGGAATGAAAATAATCCAAAGAAGCCATATATACTGAAAATGATGAAAATAATTTTTATGAAAATAGACGATGACAATGCCAGCAATGATATTAATGGAAGTCCAGCATTTTGTTGTTGTTTATGTGTGTGCATGTGTGTTTTTCTCAGGTGAAGAGGGAGTTAGCAGGTGTTCTCATTTTTGAGTCCCATGCAACATCGGGAACGGTCTGTGAGTGTAATGCTACGTTCAATCTGCTTTACAGCCTCAGAAACCTTCATGATCAGAGCAGTCTTTTCCCTGATGGCTTAGATTAGCACATTAATGAATTTAGAGCTGAATTCATAATCCCAGCTAATCTGCTGTAACATGAGTAGGTTTCTCGCCTCTGATTTTTGTTTTGTGTTTGGCTTTGGGGTTTTCATGGACAGTGTTCAATCAGGGTGAAGAAGGGACATCATGGTACATCATTCTGAAGGGCTCAGTTAATGTGGTCATCTATGGGAAGGTGAGATCAGACAGTTTCTCATGCCTGTCCTTTTCCAATGACAGGTCCAGCCCCTAAATCTGTTTTAGAGCTAGACAAACAATCCTATTAGATGTACTTATTATTATCGATCTGTGTGTGTGTGTGAGCGTGTGTGTGCATGTGAGCGTGTATGCACACATGTGCGTGTGTGCACGTGTGTTTATGTGTGTGTGTGTGTGTGTGCACATGTTTGTGTGTGTGCGCGTGTGTGTGTGTGTGTGAGCGTGTGTGTGCGTGTATGCACACACGTGTGTGTGTGTGTGTGTGTGTGTGCACATGTTTGTGTGTGTGCGTGTATGTCTGTGTGTGTGTGCACGTGTGTGTGTGTGTGTGTGTGCGCGCGCACGTGTGTGTGCACATGTTTGTGTGTGTGCGTGAATGTGTGTGAGCGTGTGTACGTGTATGTGTGTGTGCGCGGGTGAGCGTGTGTGTGTGTGTGTGTGTGTGCATCACATAAGAGCCCACATGAACTGTGGTGTTAAGTCCTGTCCCGTGTCCTGCAGGGCGTGGTGTGTACGCTGCATGAGGGCGATGACTTTGGGAAGCTGGCCCTGGTTAACGACGCCCCGCGCGCCGCCTCCATCGTCCTGCGGGAGGACAACTGTCACTTCCTGAGGGTGGATAAAGAAGACTTCAACAGAATCCTCAGGGTGAGGCCACAGACACCTTCAGCTTCCCACCCATGTGGATCATCTATCTCTGTGTATTACTGTGGCAGTGAAGAATCTGAGGCACTTTCTGATACTTTAATGAGAATCTGTTCATGGTCAAAAATGGTTTATTTTCTGGCCTATTTCTCTGTCTCTTACCATCTTTGTATCTTTCCTCTCTATTTTTCTCTCTCTCTCTCTATGTCTCTCTCTGTTTTGCTTTCTCCTGCTCTCTCTCTCTCTCTCTCTCTCTCTCTCTCTCTCTCTCTGTGTCTGTCTCCTTTGCTCTGCTGCTGTCTTTATCTGGGTGTGTAATCTGCCTACCATCTCTAAAACAGGAAAATCCCCCTAGTTGCTCACACAATAGGAGTATTTGGCTTAGGAAAACCAGAGCAACATCTAACCGGATGCCTTGTGAGTTAGTGATGGGAAGTGTGTGTGTGTGTGTGTGTGTGTGTGTGTGTGTGTGTGTGTGTGTGTGTGTGTGTGTGTGTGTGTGTGTGTATTTTTATGTACTCTTCCATGCAAGGGCTGGAATTCCATGAAATTAACAGTAAGCTAGTCCATAAGTAACGCATTTGTAATTTGCACATATTTACATAACATTTTAAATAAATAATTTTCAATAGCCTTTAATTAATAACATCAAAATTAAAAAATATTTACCTGTAGTTGCATCTACTGCAACTACAGGTAAATATTTTTAACAGTATAACTCAAAGAGTGTTGAACCAGAGGTTTGGTATTGGTTAAAGTCTCCCTCTGCTGGTAAATTCACAACACTACAACTATACAATCTACACTACATCTATAATATGCAGAGGACTAATATCGAAGGCAGCCAGTTTCAGTAATACTAGTTGGGATACTAGTTATTTTCAGTATTAGACTGTGCTTTGATTACTGTTTGGAAAGTGTTCAATATGAAAGTTAGACAGTGCAGTGTGTGTACACTGATATCAGAATTAGCATCAGATAATCAATCAATCAGTCAATCAAATTTTATTTATATAGCGCTTTTTACAACAGTTGTTGTCACAAAGCAGCTTTACAAGTGCTGAGTCCTAGCCCCCAGTGAGCAAGCCAAGGGCGACAGTGGCAAGGAAAAACTCCCTAGTTTTTTTGCATGAGAAAGAAACCTTGAGAGGAACCAAGACTCGGTTCCTCTCAAGGAAACTGATCCTCCTCTGGCCGACACCGGTCAGTTTAGATCTGCTGTCTAAACGTCCAGCTCGTCCACTGCTACAGACACATCAGTTCTAATGTGTGTGTGTGTGTGTGTGTGTGTGAGTGTGTGTAGGACGTGGAGGCAAACACAGTGCGTCTGAAGGAACATGAAGAGGATGTTTTAGTTCTTGAAAAGAGCAGCATTAGAAATTCCAGTCATGCAGGCTCCTCACCTCTCAAGTATGTCTTTCTGATTTCTCTCTCTCTCTCACACACACACACACACATACACACACACACACACTCCCTTACTCTCTCTCTACATCTTTCTTTCTCTATCTCGCTCTCGATCTGACAATAAAACCTCTTGACTTGACTTGAGGGCACAGAATATATCATGCTAATGCTAATGCAATCCTGCTTTCCAGGTATACTGTGATGTCAGGAACTCCAGAAAAGATTTTGGAACACTTCCTAGAGACCATGAAATTAGATTCCCAGTTCACAGAGTCAGGTATATTCAACACCACTAGCATACAGAACCCTCCTGTGTTTTACCAGACTCAGACCCATGACCATTTTAAAGCAATGTGCATAGCTTTCATTTGTTAACTGCATTTGGCAGGGCAATTCTTTTTTGACCCATTTGAGCACAGTCGACGGTGCAG
Organism: Brachyhypopomus gauderio; assembly: GCF_052324685.1. NCBI lineage: Eukaryota > Metazoa > Chordata > Actinopteri > Gymnotiformes > Hypopomidae > Brachyhypopomus > Brachyhypopomus gauderio. The sequence continues at coordinate 17,883,079 of NC_135214.1, forward strand.
TTAATGGCTTCATTTTACAAGTGAACTATGCACTTCATTGCTCATGTCTGAAGCCCACAGCCAAGAGCGCATTCCCAAAGACAGCCACAAGAGGGCGGTGATGAGGTCAGGCCTCAGCTGTCCGCTGCTGGCGGGGTTCTGCGATTAGAGTTCAACTCTAACCACTCAACCACTGATCTTATGCTGCTGCTTTTAATGAGCTGCAGATGTGATGTGTTCCAGGGGTCTGTCCCAGCCTGCTTCCCACAGCCAGAAAAACCATATATTTACATCTCAAATTGATCTCTGCTCTCTTTCTCTGCTTTGCCTTTTGTTTTCCATTCGTCTCACCCTTGTCTCCCCTTTTTCTCCCCCTTTCTCTCTCTTTTCTCTGCTGTGTCTCTGCAGATCCGGCGCTGGATGACTTTGTGCTCATGCACTGTGTGTTTATCCCCAATACTCAACTCTGCCCCCTCCTCATGGCCCAATATCCTTTACTTCATCCTTCATGACTTCTCTCTCTCTCTCTCTCTCTCTCTCTCTCTCTCTCTCTCTCTCTCTCTCTCTCTCTCTCTCTCTCTCTCTCCCAAGTATGGCTGCGACCAAACAGCTGGAAGCTCCAGTATTTTCTGTGTGCAGGCTCATGAACAGCTTGGCACATGTGTTGTCCATATAAACACGTCCTGTCCCCGGCGGGCCGGTATTACTGTAAAAGCTGAAGTAGACCCAACCTCCACACTCATATTGGTACGCTCCAACAGTGTAAACATCCCAGAGAGTAGCGCAGCAGAAAGATCTCACCACCGCTTGTCTGACCCCAGTCATACATTATTTAACAGACGTGCATTATGTATGCGTTTGTTCTGTAAAGGTAACAGAATCTAATGACCTTTTTTGGGTCCTGATTATCTAAAGTTGTTACCCCGTTAGCGTTTACCTCACAGAAGTTCCTCTAGTATTACAGCCAGTCATCACCTTCCCTCCTGTTGTTCTTGGGTGAGGGAGTACGATTACGCCGCAGAGAACGCAAACGTCGCACCTTTATTTCACACTTCCTTTTACAAAATGCGTACCGTGCAATACCTCACCTTCTGAACACTGGGATCCCCTTCTGGAATCGCCTCCTTCTGGAGCTGCTGGAGGCACCTCAGTGAAATCAACAGGCCCGGTGGTGTGGAGGGTTCTAGTCCTTAACCCCAGCGCACCTACCATGGGCAGGCGTCTCAGGGCAGCGAGCAGGAGAGGCTGGACTACGCTCTGAACAACAAACGCAGGGTGGTCCGCCTGGTCCTGCAGTGGGCTGACATCAACACGGACCACCTGCAGGAGGAGGAGAACACATTGACATTCCTGCAGGTCTCCACTCAAGCTGCTTCCTGCCACGCACCAACACGCATACGCATTCACATAAACAGCAGTAGCAAGCCCTTACTAATACTGAAGTAGCCATTGGTGTTAATGCCAGCTGTCAGCTTGAAATGTGTATATATGAATTTAAATTTCCCCACTAGTTGTGGGTGGATGAGTTGTGCCACTAATCCAACTCTGGTGTTAATATGCAGGAGTTTTGTATGGCAGTGTCTGAAGATGCGAGACACATTCCTGCACTCAAAGAGCAGCTTCCTGAACTGGAGAAGGTCCTGAAACAGAAGTAAGACTGTCTTACACCTTCTCACTTAGCACTTCTCAGGTAATGTGTTTGCCCTGAATGGCAAATGGAAGCCGACAGAGAACCTTAATGATCTCTGTTACTGAGTCACACTTTGCCCTCATTTCCAGCTCTGAAGATGGGAAACCCTCTCAGAAAAAGGTGAGAGAGAATGGCGTGTCTGTGGAGAAATAGAGTGCTTCATAGCGTGGGTGTCTCATTGTACACTAATGCATTGTGGTCCTCAGCATAGAGTCCTGCTCCGCCAGTTCAGCGTGGCGGACGAGAAGGTGCAGACACGGCAGCCTATCAAGAGCACAGACGAGAGTGAGAAGTTCGGAGTCTTCTCCGAGTCTCCTGTCTTACACGCACGGCAGGACCGATTACTCTAAATAGGTCGATCAGATGATGTTACCTAAGCTGATTTTAGGGAGTATTAAATTCATTGAAATGAATTTAAATGAAACATTTTCAGGTTCTGTTTGATTTTAGACTCTACATTTACATCAGAGCTCATAACATTCAAAGAGTGTGAAGACCTCTAATTTTATATTACACACTGACTTACACTTTGCAGTCAGAATACCGGGTTTTTCTTTTCTCTCATTCTGCAGTTCAGATTGTGTAGCATTTAATTTCTTGCATGTGTATTTGTGTGTTTGTGTTCTGCCTTCAGTCCTCTTCAAGGTGCACTGCATTGACCACACCTACACCACCATCCGGGTACCTGTCTCCGCCTCTGTCAGAGAGGTGGTAACTGCTGTTTCTGATAGGCTGGGTTCAAGGGATGACCTTCTCCTAGTCCACGTCAGCTCAGCGGGTGGTGAGAACACACATACACACATACACATGCTCACATACACCCATTCATGCATACAAAATTAATGCCTGTACACACAGTCTATTGCAGACACAATGATTTGAACAAACGTATTGGTACTTTGTTCATAGTTCATCTTAATAACTGAAACCAATTTTTGCCTAATCTGAAAAGAAAAAATATATTTCAAAGTGTTAAATGCCCTGATATCACACTCTAATTTATACGCGTGTCTGGTGTCTTGGCCGGAATAATGACCTCTGAACTCGTGACCTCTGGCCCCAGCCCGCGGAGTGAACGGATTTTTCTCAGCGGTGTAGCAGTCTTGCTGTGGTGTCTAAAATTCTGCGCCCCGCTGTGACGGCTGGAATGTGCAGAAGCGTGGTTCCACTGGCCTCGCCCGCACGCCTCGCCCGCACGCCTCGCCCGCACGCCTCGCCTCGCCCGCACGCCTCGCCCGCACGCCTCGCCTCGCCCGCACGCCTCGCCCGCACGTCTGTGGGCTTCACCTTGGCCTCCTGCCAACCTTCACACACACAACACACACGCACACGCAAATAGTCACCCACACAGGCATGACTATGGCATTGTGTAGATTGTGATGGTGAAGTCCCAGACCGCAGTGTGTGACCAGTGCCAGAATGTAGCTCATGTGCAGCGTCAGCACTTGGGTGCTATGCAGATGTATTGCAGCCTGACTGTCACATTTACAGGATTGTGATGATGAAGAGGAAAGTGAAAGCTTGCCGTTATTATAGAATGGTGCACACACACAAACACACACACACACACACACACACACACACACACACTCCTTGACCCTGTAAAGTTGAGAGATGAATTGTGTGTGAGTGTGTGGGTGTGTTTGTGTATGTATAATAATAATTATTTACTATATATAGAATCAAAAACACTTACAGGGAATTTTTGGCAGATAACATCGATGCACTGTAACTTGTCACTGAGCTACTGTGTCAAATATTGTGAGCATTGTTTTTACATGTGACTTTTCTTCCTTTTCTTACTTAATTAACATCTCAGATTTTAAATTGCCATATCTCAAGTGTCACATTGTTATGGCATGAAGTTGTATTGAACTACACATACACCACAGATAACTTTTATTATCCATAAAAATCCCTTGAGATGAGCATTTCCTTTATAGTTTTGTTTTACTGACAGGATGTGTTATCTGCCATGATAAGCCATCATTATCTCCTGAGAGGAGTCTGTGGTCTTTTTCAGACAAGATGGTGCTCAAGCCTAGTGAAGTCTCCATCTTCTCCTCTCTCAGCATTAACGGGCGTCTGTTTGTGTGCTCCAGGGATCAGCTGGACTCTTTGGTACTGGACAGCCACAAATACACACACACACACACACACACACACACACACACACACACACACACAAACACACACACACACACACAGACATGTGATCACACAGACGTGTACATGCAGACACAGATCTGTACAAAAATGCACAAAAAAGAATGTCTTACACATTCAGATCCACACACACACACACATACATATTTTTGTCAGGACATGGATAACACATGTATTACATACATGTAACATAATGTTTTAGGATTAAGCCCAAACTTAAGGTAATTGTGCAGGTGTATGAGAGAGTTTTAGTACTGATTGATGATTAGGATGGATTATGAGTGATTGTACAGGCTCACTGATTAAGATTCACTGTGTTTATAGACTCCACTACCAGAGCAGGAGGGTCCATCTGCTGGGTCTTTACCCACATTTGAGTTAATGAGCTCTAGAGACCTGGCCTACCAGCTGACCCTGTACGACTGGGAACTCTTCAACTGTGTGCATGAGGTACACACACACATATACACCTGCAATCTTTCGTCAGCACAAAAATGCATGTGATGTCACATCTGAAGCTCATCATGATTCAGCAGAACTGTTGATGCTCATAAACTCTTTGATAAAACTGATGACATTCACCACGCTTCATTCAAGCTGATGAAACTCATCACGCTTTAGTCAACCTGTTGAAACTCTCCACACTTCAGTCAAACTGATGAAACTCACCACACTTCAGTCAAACTGATGAAACTTACCACACTTCAGTCACACTGATTAAACTTACCACACTTCAGTCACACTGATGAAACTCACCACGCTTCAGTCGACCTGTTGAAACTCACCACACTTCATTCGACGTGTTGAAACTCACCACGCTTCAGTGGAACTAGGCCTGTGTTGAAAAAATCGATTTTCCGATTAAGAATCGATTCGCATATGATGATTCGTACGTCCAAAGATCGATTTTTTAGTGAACTTTTACCCCCGCCTCGTCACTGAATTCACGCAGGCGTGCTCGGTCTAACTAAACAACATGGCGTCGGACAGTGCCGGTAACGACAATAGTCAAATCGGAAATCTAAGCAGAAGGACAGTTTATCCAGTGTCAGTGACTATTTACAGTTAGTCCATGTCACTCACAGTTTACCCAGTGTTTTTACAGTTTTAAAAAGTTTTAAATGTTCTTGTAACGTTGGGCGCAAGGCAATGAACGAGACAGAATCCTTTGCACTTTCCAAATCGTTACGTTTATTACATTTACCGAAGCGCAGACAGCGCACATAAAACACGTTTACATAGAACATGTGTGACTCAAACAACGACGAGCACAGGACGCTGCGCGAACACACAAACCCCACGTGACGAGACGAGCCACAGGTGAGACCAGTGACTGTATATACGGTCTCTGGGTGAGACGGATTATCACAAGACGCACCCGCACCCACGGAGATCCACAGACGCAGACGAGTAAACGCAGACAACGTTAACACACGCCCAAAAGGGAGGGGTCGGGGACCATAACATGACAGTTCTGTTCTTATATTCGCACTTTAAAGAAAAATACACGTTTACATTTTATACTTTCAGTTTATTAAGTGTGAGCACTTTTAAAATAAAAATGCATTTCGTAGCAACAGCTTTTGGGTGAATTCTTAATTATTTCAATCATCATAATAATGCACTGGTTAGTGTCCCAGTAGGAGTCCACTGTTGCAGATATAGACACCTCAAAGATGTCCTCTGTTTATTGTCCTGGATTACCTTTCTTGAAGGTAGATTTATGATGACCCTTTTCACCAGTCTTCCAGCCATCAGTAACTACCAACTACCAGTAACTATTTGCTGATTAATATCGATATAATACTAGTTTTAACATGTTGCTTCTGTACATAGTCAGGAAACAGCTCAAATACATTTTAATAACACTAAACCCTGAATTGGATCGAATCGGATCGAATTGATTAAATCGGATTAAATCGAAATAAATCGATTCTTAATCTTCAGAATCGGAATCGGATCGATTCTTGGAATTTGAATCGATACCCAGCCCTAAGTGGAGCTCATGAAGCTTCTTCTGCTCCTGCTTCAGCATGAGCTCATCTACCACACATTTGGGCGGCAGCACTTCAAGAAGACCACTGCCAACCTGGACCTCTTCCTGCGCCGCTTCAACCAGCTCCAGCTGTGGGTGGTGACGGAGGTGTGTCTCTGCAGCGCCCTCGGCAAGCGCGTGCAGCTGCTCAAGAAGTTCATCAAGATTGCTGCACAGTGAGACTCACACTCTGCATTAGGCTCTTTTTTTAGATTGATACCCTGATTGCCATTTGTAAGATGTAGTGTATTGTATAATAATGTGTGTTTGAACTGAAATAATGTTTTCTCTTGTTCAGCTTTAAAGACTTTAGGAATCTGAACTCGTTCTTTGCCATTATTATGGGATTAGGTAATCCAGCTGTCAGCCGTCTTAGTCAGACATGGGAGGTGAGATCGTTCTGCATGCATACTGATATGCTAATGAGTGAAATATCAGGCCAGATGTGAACGTACAGAGTCAGTTTTAGCAGAAAATAGCAATGATTTATTTTAAACACACGCACATACCCGCACACACACACACAAACACACACACACACACACACACACACACACACAAAAATACACACAAAAACACAGACACACACACACACACACACAAAAACACAGAAACACACACACAAACACACACATATACACACACAAACACACACACACACATACACACAAACACACACACACACACACAAACACACACACACATATACACACACATGCACACAAACACACACACACAAACACACACACATAAACACACACACATACACATACACACAAACACACACACACAGACACACAAACACACACACATAAACACACACACATACACACAAACACACACACACACACAAACACACACATACACACAAACACACACACATACACACACATACACACAAACACACACAAACACACACACATACTAACACACACACTAACACTCACACACACTAACACACACATACAACACACAATTCTGGGGCGAAGTAGTGTATCCTGGAGGGTATGATTCCATTATTCAGATTCTAACCTGTGATCCTTGATTCCTTATAGAAACTTCCCAGCAAATTCAAAAAGTGTTATGGAGAGTTTGAGAACTTAATGGTGAGTTCATGTCTCATTTACCTTTACAGTTTTTATGACTGCTACAGTAACATCCTTTTGTCCAATCTGTAGTCACATTTTCAAAACTCCAAACACAGTGAACACTAAAGTAATTACAGTAAAAATGAACTGACATAAAACAACAGATGTTATTGTATAATGTCTGTTGTTTGCTGGGAGAGAGTAAAATATTACATGTACAGTATTACTGTTTCTGTATTGCCATCAACTGTTAGTTTTTTGACAATGGTTGTGCAGTGATTGATGTTAATCTCGAATAGAGAATATGTGCTAGTGTTTGAAAAAATGATTGGATACTGAACCAGGTTTGCTGTATTTTACTGTAACAAAGTTGGTGTATATAGAGGAAACATTGTTTGCATTGTGAAATTTTAGTTAAGAAAATGTGCTTTTGAACAGGATAATACTGTAACTGTTTGGCTAATTGTATGAGTTAAATGTGTTGCTGTGTTTAGAGTTTTGAAAATATATCTCAAGTTTTGGGAAACGCTTGTTAGCAGTCGTAAAAAACTGTAAAACAGTCAATATGAGCACATCTTCACATAGCAGTTTTGTCCGATGTAGTATCAACAGTTGTTGCAAATATCTCTCAGGACCCATCGAGGAATCACCGAGCGTACCGGCTTACTGTGGCCAAGCTGGATCCTCCCATTATCCCCTTCATGCCTTTGCTCATTAAAGGTGGGTGGAGCTTTTCTACACCACCTGTAACAGCCCCACACTGCCTCTAAAAGCCCCACACCCTCCCTGATAGCTCCACACCATCACTGACCACCCTACTCCACCTCTAACAGCCCCACACCATCACTGACCACCTTACTGTACCTCCAACAGCCCCACACCATCACTGACTACCCTACTCCACCTCTAACCGCCCCACACCATCACTGACCACCTTACTGTACTTCTAACAGCCCCACACCATCACCGACCACCCTACTCCGCCTCTAACTGCCCCACACCATCACTGACCACCCTACTCCACCTTTACCAGCCCCACACCATCACTGAACACCCCATTATTCCACCTCTAATAGCCCCACACCATCACTGAACACCCTACCCCACCTCTAACAGTCCCACACCATCACTGACCACCCTACCCCACCTCTAACAGCACCACACCATCACTAACCACCTTACTCCACCTAACAGCCCCACACCATCACTGTCCACCCTAATCCACCTATAACCACCCCACACCATCACTGACCACCCTACCCCACCTCTAACAGCCCCACAACATCACTAACCACCTTACTCCACCTAACAGCCCCACACCATCATTGACCACGCTACTCCACCTCTAACAGCCCCACACCATCATTAACCACCCTACCCCACCTCTAACAGCCCCACACCATCACTATCCACCTTACTCCACCCTACTTATGTAGGGTTACACACATAAGGGAGACTGGAACTCCATCATATCTAATATGTGATGTCTTTGTCTTTCTGTCAGACATGACTTTTACTCATGAAGGCAACAAGACATTTATTGACAGTTTGGTGAACTTTGAGAAAATGGTGAGTGTGCAGGTTAATTTTTCAGAGAACACTTCTGGTATTTGAATTATTACAAGTTCACAGTGTTTTCCTTGCGTGCATTTTTCAGCGAATGATTGCCAACACAGTCCGAATAATGAGATACTGCAGGAGCCAGCCTTTCAGTAAGTCACAATGTGCCAAGTTAGATTCCTGCTGTAATTGAACATTTGGTGTAAAAACTGAATATTAATTCCATATTTGGTGTATAATGCTGAATAAGGAGGGGACAGTGTGGGTGCTGTTGGTTGTAATTAGGGTTAGTAGGTTGGGTTTGTAATGATATAGGTAAAAAACATTATGTGGGAGCTAATCATTTTGAAATCCTCAGCCTGTTTTTTTTAAAGGAGGTCATTATTTAATATTTGCATTTCCTATAGGGTGAGGATATTCTTCCTTATTTTTCATTCTCTCTCTCTCTCTCTCTCTCTCTCTCTCTCTCTCTCTCTCTCTTCATGTGTAGACTTTGAAGCCCCTCAGGCCACTAAGAACCACCAAGATGTTCGGAGCTATGTGCGTCAAATTAGTGTGATTGACAACCAGCGTATCCTGTCTCAGCTTTCTCAAAAGCTGGAGCCCCGGAGGACCTAAGCCTGTAGTTCACCCTACTAAAGAACTACAATACCCATGCTGCTTCATTACTGCCAATTAATAAGCTAGCTGCATATGTGACAAGTATACGGAGCTCTTCCTCCCATGTCCAGTGGGAATGCTGCGTTTGCCATTTTCAGGATGTGCTCACCTTCTTTTAGTTTAATTCAGAGGACTCACTACAGAAGACAATCTTTTTCAGGTTTTTTGTACCTGCAAACTGCAGCAAACTGTCCATTTCTGACATGCTGAGATGATGCCCCAGATTGGAATTGACAGATTTAATATTTTCTGTTAACATATTTAAGAAGCTTTAAATATGTTCATCATTTGCTTATGATTTCTGTTTATCATTTGGAGAAACTGTCTAGAAGACATTCAAATCACAGTTGTTTTTGATTTCTCATGGTTTAATCCTATGAGCTTTTGTACATGAGTTTGTAGTTTTTAGAAATTGGGTTGTACACTACACATGTTTTGCATATGATGTGGGTTGTTAATTTATTCATATTTCAGCATAAAATGAATTAGACACTCAAATGAGGGACTCCAAGCACATTTTAGAAGCAAATCAGTCAGCAATGTGAAAACTTTTTACTTATGTGTGTACTGTCAATCTATATGAATATGTACATTAGATTTGAAATGAAGCAACAATTTCAACTTTTAATTCGAGCTCATCCAGACTGAGTGTATGTATGAGGGCCCTTTTTACCCATAACCCCTCCATTCAGGAGACCATAAACAAGCGATCGGTTGGTGGCCCAGCTGGATCCTCCCCCACTATATTCTATACAAGAGGTTGAAAATGTGGCCCAGAGTGGATTCAGCATGCGGTTTTTTGCATCTGGAATCTGTTGTTTCACTGTTTCCAAAGTATTAGAGCAAACAACGTAAAAGAAGAAAATAAAATCAAAACAAGATGTTTATGAATACATTAATCTGGGATGCCAACAAAGCATCAGGCGTGCCAAAATTAACTCTTTGCTGCATAATCATCACCATACACAGGCAGATTACACCAGCATGACTATAGGTTTACTATAAGATAAAAAACTCATGAGCCTCCAGGACAGGACAGGTATGTTTTACCTTGAAGGACCTTTTAAAGCCCTTAGAGGTCTGGGGCAATGATATGGATGAGATGAAGGTAACTGTTCACCAGAGTGACAGAATGACGAATGTGTGAAGGGGAAATTCATGAACTGTGATGACATGGAGGGCAGGCAGCCGGGCTGCTCACTGATCTCTGATCAGATTAACTGTTCACTGATCTCTGATCAGATAAACTGTTCACTGATCTCTGATCAGATAAACTGGCAGCGGATGGCAGCTGGATGAATTCTGCAGTGAACATGGACATCCTAACAGCTCAGATCCAACTCATTGCTCCTGTAGTTCGTGGGCCCCTGGCAGAGTGACAATACATTGCTCACTATTAAAGCAGACGTAGAGTTTTTAAGTCACGAATAGTGGAGCATTTTTGACCAACCGATCCTATTATCGGTCCCAAACTCTCCTGAGTATTTAGTCCATTTACAGATGGCAAATGTCTTACAAATCTCCAAATGTGCAAGTGAAATGTCCCCATTACAGAACTGACTAGGGGAGGCTTCTAGCATTTGGAGCTTGTCAGACAGGTGTTGACTATAATACAACCATTTAAAATGTATTTACAACCAAATCTAAAAACATGAATTTATTCGAGTCTGTTATTTTGTTAATTTGTTAATGAATGTATAAAAAGAGCTGTGATTATTAAACGTTCCTCTGAAAATGATTGAAAATAACAATAAAAACCTCAAAGACAATGTTTAAGATCCAGTGTGCTGAATAGAGTAAAAATAAAAACTCGAACCGCGGAGTGCACTGTTTGAGTTTCTGTAAATAGCTCAAGCCTATTAAATAGGTCAATTTGCTCTGTCAGTTATTTAATATGGGCCTAACTTTTCGTGCGGTAATGTTTTTTTATACCATAATACACACACACACCATTTGACACCGTTTGGAAACATTGTGCCTATGCGTGTGTATCCATGGTGTGGCGCTGTTGTCTCATACATGGTTATGCCAGAGGGGCAGAATCGCTGCGTTTACTGGAAATTTGGCAATCCAGACATGGAAGAACTTATTGAGCAACACGTGAATTCTCAACTGAAAGGCGATTCGAGTATTGCGCCTTTAACTGACCGTGATTAGTCTGCAGCTTGATACCCAAACCCAAAGTCCCATCAGATCAAGGGTGCGGAAAACACGAACCGGTAATGCTGTTTATTCTCCTCTTCTGGGTTACTACGCTTCACTTTCTGTACTTTGGTGTTTCAGTAGCGCTTTACATGTTCTCCGAGGATCTGACGTGAGGATCTCACTCGTGATCACGCCGGTGTGTCTGATCTCTAACGACCCAGCAATAATATCAGTGTTATATACGTCTTTTGCGATAGATTAATCCAAAAAGCCGGAACCAATGCGTATGTTTAAGAAAACCTTATTTTAGCCTAAAAATATTATCTTTTAAAAAAGATTTATTGGAATGCACATCAGATATTTCCATTTACATGGGCTCTATAAGGCACATCATTATTAGACCAGCATTATTTATACTTAACATGCTACACATAGACATTGGACTATTGGACATGTGAGGTCCCGTATTGTCCTGTCTCATGATGTTTAACCTGCCATTTTAACCATGATGCCGGAAATGAGTTTATAGGCCGATGAAGTTTAGGTGATGTGGCTGGTGTGAGGGTCTCTCTGTCACCAAGGCCAGTAGGCTATACCCATTAGGTACCTTTTAAAGAGCCGAACCACACCAACCGGTTCGGTAACATTCCTCTGCTCTTACTGCGATCTGTAATTAATAATTAATGTATATGAAGGTTTAGTCTATCACTTTAAACGTTATGTTTAACAGCCCATTTATAGGCTGAGTCTCCAAGAATTTAAGTGATCAAAAATGTTAGCATGTGATTTACTTCAAAACTGCTTTCTGATGTCATGGAGAGGAGCTTTAATTTAAACGTGGCTTCCTTAAATGTAGTTTTTTTTGTTGCATGTTCTTTTTAAAGGTTTGTCATGTGTCTGCGTTTCAAGAATCGACATTTCATATCTTTTTTTAGCAATTATCTTACTGACTCTGTTCTGCTGACGTCCGATTAAGAGCAAATAGCTTAATCCATGTAGCTGTGCCGTGTTCCCGGTAACTGGTGTCTGAGGCGCCGTGGTGAGTGTGGGACGCGCCTCTAAATATAGCAGCAGCAGCGGCGCCCCTCTGCGCCCGTGGAACGATGCCCCGCTGCGCGCGATAACAGTCCCCATCCTGCCACAGGTACCTGCCTCTTAAAAGCCCTCATTACTCCGCTGAAAACTCATGAACAGTCTGCGAACAACAATTTCCTGTAATGCGCGGATTAGTGCTCTGTTTCCCCCCTCTATTACTCTGGTTCTTTTAACAAGATGCGTTTAGATTTTGTAAGCCTCAAATACAAATGCAGGTTTTTTTTTTATAGTTTGGGCTGTAATTTGATGGCATACTTTTACATCCACGACTATCTCTATTATATGCTATATTGTGATATATCATTATCACGTTGAGACCACTAATTTTACCCAGCAAGAGAAATAGTTTATATTATCATTAAATAAGATTAGTTCTAGATTAGGCTCATTGAATTGCTTTCCAATGGTCTAACACCATATAAAACGACACCTCTAAGCATTCTTGCTGTTTCATCTTAAATTAATAGTAGGAAATAGCAACAACCGAAAGGGCTTTTAGCTCTGGTCAGGAGAGCAGGTGATCTTTCGCCCAAGAGCAATCTTTATTCAGAGTCACATTCAGCTTGTGTAAAGGGCAAGAAACAAGTTCTGAACCACGTTTATTCCTGAGGAATGAACCAATCTGCAATAGTGGAGAATGTTCTAGAATGATGTCATGGTCTCAGTGGTCACTGGTGGTCTCTGTAGTTGGACCTGCATGCCTGGGGCCTGAAGCAGAGTTACTCTGCATATGTATGCATATGACTCTGTCAGTCTGATTCACACACTCAGGTTAGAGTGGACAGGAGGAATGAGCTGTGTGACATTGGCATGGATGAGGAATATCATGTGTATGCTCGCAAGACAAACACAAACACACACACACACACACACACACACACACCTTGCTACAGTCTTACTCTCATTTGCAGACACGCACCTACATATGCATTCACTTATAGGGGTGTTTGTAAGCGCAAGTGTGTCATCTTACACACTCAGGGTTGTGTCCCCCTCCCTCTGACACACACATCCCGTCATAGCTGCCAGTGACACCGGAGACAAACCTGTTACTGTGAGTGCCCACTGAGCTCAGACATGGTAACTTTAGCCCTGTGTGTTTGTGTGTGTGTGTGTGTGTGTGTGTGTTTGTGTGTGGGTGGGTGAGGGTGTGTACATATTTCTGTGTCTCACTCTGCCACACAGCCAAAGTACAAAGCGGTGCCCACAGCGGACAGCACTCCTAACTGGGGCTCCCTCGGCTTAACCTGCATTTCTACCCCCCCCCCCCTCTCCCCTTCTCCTCCTCGTCCTGGGCCTCCTCCAGGGGGGTCGTCGTTCCTCTGGAAGCGCTGCCACACCATGGCGTCGCTGGGCGCCTCCTTCGTTCGAATCAGATTCGACGACATCCACTTCTACGAGAACTGTGGCGGCGGGAGCTTCGGCAGTGTGTACCGCGCCCGCTGGGTCTCCCAGGACAAAGAGGTGGCGGTGAAAAAGCTGCTCAAGATCGAGAAAGAGGTGGGGGGACATAATTGCCCGAGCTTTTCACGCGCGTCTTTTAATTGTCAGTGTGATAATCATTTTAATTGCTTCTCCGTGTGGAGCGCCTGGCGCCGACTTTTGTACCCGCCAGCCTCGATTACGCTCTCCCCCACCCCCCCCCAACGCAACCCCCCCCCCCCCCCCCCCCCCCGCTCTGAAGAGGCCGTGCGGGATGCTGAGGGCTTCGCTCGTGATCGCAGAAAATTCATGCACTGTCTCTTTAAGAGAAAATTATCACATAATTAAATCATATTAGTCTCAGGTGAGCACTGTGTTTAGCTCTGAATTACTTTGAAGTGATGGATTTGTCATTTTGCGTTTCATTTTTTTATGATGTAATTTTAGCTCAGAAATAGGACCGTGGCACTTTCTCCTGTATATGTTTTTTAAAACCATAAATCTTAAGAAGCATGGACTTATAAGGAGGGTTGATGTAGCTGTGATGCAAGTAAACTTTAGTTTAGTTAGTTTTGCCCTTACTCAAAACACATTCGCTAAAATTGGAGCAAATATTTGTATTGCAATAAATTGCAAAATAATAGGTGTCTGATGTCTTTTCAGCACTGAAACCCATTGAAAGTGCACCCTACATGGTCTGTATCTACCAGACTAATCCATATGCAGTCACGTTACATAACGAAAACTGTAATTTAAAGTCTTTGATATGAAACCAAAAGCTGTCAGTGTGATCTCACAGGGCTTCAATAATCGGCCTTGAAATAGTTATGTACGAAGAAGCCGTTTGATGCTAGGCTGAGACACGGTTTATTGTCCATCACCGGCTGTTTCTTCGTCCCCCACAGGCGGAGATCCTGAGTGTCCTCAGTCACCGAAACATCATCCAGTTTTACGGTGCGATCCTGGAGGCTCCAAACTATGGTATCGTCACAGGTTAGTGTCCACTGTGTTGCTTGATTTCTCTTCACTTCTTCTTATCTGACTTGTTTACCACCACCATGGCTCTTCTCTAATGCTTTATTTAATTCAGGATAATAAACCAGTAACAGTGTATGAATATCAATATTTGCTTGGCCGTTTTAATCAATGGTTTATTACGGCCGTCCAGGTCGTCAGCGGCTGTTCTGAAGGTGTATGTTGTCATATCCAACATTAATTGATGTATGTGTTGTTGAATGTGTTCAAGATACCATCAGGGTGGTTGTCCGTTCCTTCTGTTCACTGGAACATTAGATGTCAGGCCCAAAGCATTGTAACCTTTATTTGACTTTTTCAGTGACCTGGGTATTGCCATGGAGAACATAAAAAAATGTTGCAAACCTCCAGAGTAGAGATGGCTTAGCATCACTAATGCTTCTAAGCATCTAAGTGTTTGTGATATGTGCATTTGGTCTTCAGAATAGCCCATGCTAAGTTCTACTTTTGTGGTTAGTTCTGCTGTGTCACAGTTAACCTTCAGAACCTGGAGAGAACATATCTCCCAAGGTCAGCTGTTCCACCAAGGGGCTGTGACATATCTACCTGTTTACCCATCTCACGTGGTCTCACCGTGCTCACCTAATCCAGCCTTCACAGCCCTTATGAGACATACAGAGCTTCACGAGAAGAGCTCTAAGTGAGAATTCAACTGTCGCTGTGTATAAGTCACTCAGCTAGTGTTTCTCATTTCAAGTGGATGAAATTTGTGAAGTCATTGTCACCCATTTCCAGGGTTGCCAACTCTGACGTGAGACACACGCATTTGACCGTTTTCACACGCTCTCACCACGCCACACTTCCGATATCTCACGCCGAAAAAAAAAATCTAGTTTATTTACCTCTGATCCACATCTATGATTCAACGAGTTACTAGTTCGCTCTGGCGATCGCGATATAACATTTGTGTCCATCTTACGTTCACAAACCCCCCCCCGTCAACAATTTACGTTCGCCACCCCCCACCCCCCGTCAACAACTTACACTCGCAACCTCCTCCAGGTTCCAATCTCACTCCAAGCGATCTTCAAAAGTTGGCAACCCTGCATTTCACACAGAGGTCATGGCTAAACACAGAATAGAGAGAATGAGATATATTGTCTATTAAACACACGTCCAATGCTTCTCTAATGAAATACTATGTGACGGCAGAGATTTATCACCATGCTGATAGAGGCGGAAGCCCAAGAATTGAGCTGGCAATAAACATCTCTCCTTTACCTGCTGCTAATTAAAACTGCCTTTGATAAATAGAGACCACAGCTCCCTGACAACAGACACTCCATCTCTTCCTGCCTTCATACTGCACCACTGTGTGTGTTGAATAGACAATATATCTCGTCCTCTCTGTTCTGTGTATAACCCTTGACCTCTGTGTGAGACTGGTGGCAGTAGCACTCAAAGGCCTCAGTAGTCTGACAACACACCAGGAGTTTCCCAGAGAAGCCAGTGGGAAGTCCTGTTGGAAGTCTGATGAAATGGAATGTGGTTCATAATGCTGGGTGTGTCTCGCGTATGAACACAAAGTCCAGAGCTGAGGGGAGTGGATTGGTCTGTTTACTTTACAGTTATTCCTATTGTGCAAAACTGCTATGTTGCATTATTTGAAATGGCCCGTTGTAATTATCAGTGAATCATTTTTTTCATTACTTTTTAAAATATATGATCAGATAGAACTGTTGTGTTTCCCTGTCTACCCGTGTGTTGGTATTATACTGGGGTTTCCTTTGATTGTTTTGATGGACGAGCTTAACAGGTCATGCATAGGGCACCAGATATTTCTGTCCTCAGAGTGCGAGAGAGAGAGAGAGAGAGAGAGAGCGCGAGAGTTGTCCCTTTATATAGGGAAATGTGGGGACATCTTTTTTCATTTCATGTTTTTTTCATCTCATATGTCATATTGTTGTTTATGTCTGTGTTTGAGGCTGAGAGCCTTTTGGAAAAAGCATTAACTCCATTCCCATCAGGAGGTGAGTGAACTGTAGGGGTCAGTCCAGAGCCGGAGTGGCTAATCGAGAGATTCTGGAGGATTCCTGATGGGCCGGCTCATGTCAATCTCTAGTTTGGGCCGATTGGGAGGGAAAAATAATTTTGGGCCGGATTTGGGCATGAAACTTCCGGGCTGAAAAGGGGGCCCACTCCGGCCCTGTGCAAGTCTGTCTCCTCCATGCAGTGATACATTGAACTGAACAAGGCACCTGTTTAGGTGCGCGATGAAGATGAGTGATTTGTGTTCTTCTCAGAGAGCACTGATGCATTTAGTAGTTCTGCCATTAACAAGGATACAAAAACACACCCTAAACTGGATGGAACATGGATCACAGAAAGTATTGATAATTTACATATTTGCATTTATAAAATATTAGCCTGGGTGATGAAAATCACCTTTACATTTAATGGAATATTTACCTATTTTATTGGCTGCCCTTAGTTAAAGACACAATCAGAGGCTTCATGATCAATCTGGCAACCTCAGTACAAACTAGGAAGAGGGGTAATGGATGTGAGCTATATTTACAGAGATGAATCATCTTATGTAAACTGTGTGTGTGTGTGTGTGTGTGTGTGTGTGTGTGTGTGTGTGTGTATTTCAGAATATGCCTGTGGAGGATCATTATATGAATATCTGTCAAGTGATGAAAGTGAAGAAATCAGCATGAAACAGATCATGACCTGGGCAGCAGAAATAGCTAAAGGTATAGACACATGCACACACACGCACACACACACACCAAGTTTAACATACACACCTGCCAGTGCTGAATATCTTCTGTCAAATAAAGTCAAGATATTACCTAGTATGATTTTGATCTAATTACAAAAAATACAACTCATTAAGCAGAATACATTATGTACAGCCAGTCACCACTGCCTTATCAGAATATTCTATTCCATGTAAATGGATGTTGACTGACAGAGCTCAGTGTTGTAGGAGTTGCTGGTGTAACTCTGTCTCTCTGCTGTATGCAGGAATGCACTATTTACATGCTGAGGCCCCAGTCAAGGTCATCCACAGGGATCTGAAGTCCCGAAATGGTACTGTTCTCACCACTCAGCTCACGTGTTTATGAAGGAAATGCTCTCACTGACGTGTGACGTGTTTCTTTACAGTGGTCATGACAGCAGACAAAGTCCTGAAGGTAAACTAACTATCAGTTTAGTTAGTTACTAACTATCAGTTACTATTCAGTTTAAAAGGTTTTCTTATTTAAATTAATAATAAGAGAAAATGTTACAGGAACACTATATTGGTTTTGTAAATGCTCACATTTGATGCTCACAATCACTCCTATACATATGGTTTCAGATCTGTGATTTTGGAGCATCTAAGTTCCACTCCCACACCACCCACATGTCTCTGGTGGGCACATTTCCCTGGATGGCCCCGGAGGTCATACAGAGCCTTCCTGTATCTGAAACATGTGATACGTACTCTTATGGAGTGGTGAGTTGACTGTGTGTGTGTGTGTGTGTGTTATTGTGCATGTTTGGGGAAGCAGAGGTGTGTAGGTTTATGTCAGTTACACGTGACACATGGGACCAAAATCTATTCCAAATATTCCTATTATATTAAATATTATGTCTTTCATTATAATGGATTGCAAATAAGTGACAAAAGCCTAAAACAGTTTGTGTAAACAGTTGTGTAAACTGTGTTTGAAACGTGAACTGTGGTATGATCACTTACACCCCAAATGTTAAAATATTTGTGAATTTTAAAACAATATTTTTTCTGTGTGTGTGTGTGTGTGTGTGTGTGCTAGGTTCTGTGGGAGATGCTAACACGTGAGATTCCATTCAAAGGGCTGGAGGGTCTGCAGGTGGCCTGGCTGGTGGTGGAGAAGAATGAGGTAATCAGTAGCTTCATAAAGCGCACAGTACAACCATTACGGTCCACAGAAGCTCCGTGCTCTTTATGTCTGTGTAAGCCTGCTAGCAACTCTCTGTGGCAGGCAGGAACTTAGCACACGTGTGCACTGACTGGTCAGAGAATCTGGGCAGCTCACCGCTACACTGAACATGGCATATAACATTTACTATAAAGTAACGCAACTGATGTAGCAGTGTGAACATTACTGGCCGGTACCAACAGCCAATAATTTGTCAAATATTTTGGTGGTCCTACTTTCATAATTTTGGACGTACTAACGTAAGATTACACACATTGTTTATCAAATTTCAACAATGATTTGTACATTTTTTATTTTATGATATTGAAAGCATTCTTCGATATATTGGAGCATCGCTAGTTTGGAATTCTATAGTATGTATGTCATAAGGTTAATGGGGTTGTAATGTTTTGTGTGTGTGTGTGTGTGTGTGTGTGTGTGTTACAGAGGTTAACCATTCCCAGCAGCTGTCCTGCCAGTTTCGCCGGTCTGATGACACAGTGCTGGGAGAGTGATGCAGCAGTAAGCAGTTTCATTCACTGCCACGTTCACATTCACTTCCCTTCCCCTCCAGCTGACGCACAGCCACTGTTGTAAAGTACATCTGTACCAGCATGTAGTCAGAGTTCCTCCAGTAGCCTCGCCACACACACACACTGCACCTCCTATTAGGATAGGAGTCAACTTTTTAAAGGCCAAAACCCACGTCCCTGAGATTTTTAATGGTGTACCGTGCGGATGCAGCGCTGTGTTGTGCTATGGTCTTGTGTCGTTGCTGTGATGTGTCTTGTTTTTTCCCCTTTCCTCTCTGGTTTGTTTTGTCAGCTCACATAGCAGCTCCAACACTCCACACCCAGTGTAGTGATGATGATAAATACATATTCTCTGGCTAAGCCTCCCTCATGCCAGTCATTAGGGGATTGAAGGCCAACTGTTTTATTTACCTCAAGACCCAGTTCACATCTTATCAACCACAACAACAAACCCCAGTTTTAAATGTTTCATCATAACTCTGCAAGGGATTTGAGCGGCATCTTATTTTTAGATTTTTCAAATCAGTTGTTAAAATACCTTGTGCTGTGTAAGTCGTCTAGTAGATAATAATTACTAAAACAAATACTTTAACTCACTGTTTTGTATTTCTTCAGCACATCGTTTCAGACTGCTGCATTGCAGACAAGGACACTAACAATATAATTGTTTAATATTAATCAACGAATATTAATCCAGAATGTATGCTTCTATAATAAAACAATGTGAAAGACTAATTTCAATTGCTGAACATGTACATTAACTAACAATATTTTTGTTGTGTTGTAGAAAAGGCCGTTTTTTAAAGAGATCCTGTCCATACTTGAGACGATGTGTAACGACGTTCAGCTCTCAGATCAGTGCAACTCCTTCCTTCAAAACAAGGCGGAATGGAGGTAATGAAATGAACATGCAGGAATGTACAAACAGACGCACCTGCACACGCACTGTAGAGAAATGAAATCATTCATATTACAGTTAAAGCAGACTAAGCAAATCAGTGTTCGAATGTTGTTGGACCCAAAGTCAGCCTTAACCAAATGAATCCTGATTAGGCGACGTTGCTGCCTTTATTCTGATGCTACTCGACCTTGGTCGCAATCTTGACAGTAACACTGAAGATCAACTTGTCCAACTACTAAGGAACTGCACATGAAAGGACACAGATTTCAATATGGCAAACCAAATATAGTGCTGTACACCCTCCAAATAAAGCAGACATGTCATTTCAGCAAGCTTGCAGTAAACAAGACAGTTTGTTATGGACAACCAGTTATTTATGGACAGCCCTGCATGGAATGTTTACTGAATATTGTTAAATATGCTATGGTAGCCGAGAATCAAGATACGTTTGTGGCAGCAAAAACTCCAGTATGAGTAGTATGGGGCTTTACTTAGTGAAGGCTGTGGGTTGGCACTGTGACACAGATCTAGAAGGTTCTGCGTGTGAGACTAAATTAAGAGTAATTGGAGCAAGGCCAGGAGGTTGAGAACAGGAAATACTTGTACTTTAGGTCCTTCCAAATTCTGAGAGAGAGAGAGAGAGTGAGAGAGAGAGAGAGAGAGAGAGAGATTGTGTTAAGGGAAGAAAAGTGTTACTTGTAAAAAAAAAAAAAACCAAAAGATACGAAGTGAACACGTGAAATTCCATGTGCGTTTGTCAGGAATGCGACAAGCATGTAAATCAATTACACGGGAAGTATGGGGAGGGAGTGGACGCCTGACATTGCTTATGAGTGCAGGCTCCGGGTTGCCTCACATGTCCGTGTATATAAATAATTACCGCGGGAAAAACATTTACAGCCGGCACACTACCCCCTCTAGTGGCCACTGTAATAATCACAGAGTAAAAAAGAATATCCCATCACTGAGTGGGATATGTTTAGATCTGCTTTTAGTTAAGAACTCTTAACTCTGTTCCATCTTATTTACTTTATTACATTATGTTGTCTATTATTTTATAATTTGTCACTTTATTACATTATTTTATTGTGTTTGTTTCCTTTTTGTCTTCTTATCTTTGCTTCCTTTTAATGTTTCCTTTTTTATTTATTCTGTAAAGCACTTTGAGTTGCATGTATGTATGAAAGGTGGTATACAAATAAAGATTATTATTATTATAAAGATTATTATTATGTGCATACATTCAAGTTCAGAATGCCTTGCTATGGTTTTATGTCAGCCCTTTGATTACACTAATGAATGCTAATGAACTGTGTGTGTGATTGATTCCTGTGTCGAGACGTGAGATTGAGGCAACTCTGGAGCGCTTGAAGAAACTGGAGAGAGATCTGAGCACCAAAGAGCAGGAGCTGAAAGAGAGAGAACGTCGCCTCAAGGTGTGGGAGAGGAAGCTCATCGAACAGTCCAACACGCCAGTGAGTCCTCCTTTATTTCTCTCTCCTTCTCTTCCCCTGACTTCCTCCCTCGCTCTCTGTCTCCCTCATAGTGTGTTTTTAGCATCACCAGCAGGACACTGAGGAACTTTTTAATGGTGGAAACTCGGCCTTTCTCCTCTACCTGCTCTACCGAGGGTGTAATCCTGCTTCTTGTTCTGTGAGATCACCCTCTTATGTTGGTGGGAAAAAGCAGTGACTTCCTGTGTTCCTCTGTCTGTGATTTGGAGCTAATTTCTCCGTATTTGTATTCTCTTTTCCTACTTTTCCTCTTTTTGCTTCTCTCAATCTCAACCAATCATCTTATTTCTATTTTCTTCCCATTCTGTTCTTTTCTCCTGCCTTTGGCTCACAGCTCTTTGCCCCTCTGGCTGCTAAGATAAGTTCGGAGGCGTTTTTTGAGTCTGAGCTGGAGGAGTCTCACAGCTCGGAGCTGTCGTGTCAGATAAGGGGCTGTAACGGAGAGCTGGGCGCTCTGGAGGCCATGATGAGGCACTTCGAGGACATGCTGAGCCTGGATCTGCCCTCCTGCCCCGTCCTACACTCGGGCATGTGGGTCAGCATGCACACCACCCAGGACGCCTCCAAGACCTGCTCTGAGCGGGAGGGACACAAGATCAACATGGCCACGGGCCTGGCGGCCTTTGGCTGGTCCGATGACAGTGACAGCGATTAGGAGTAGGACCAGCTTGCGGCGTGTGCTTTAGGCGTCCTTCGACTTGCCAGCTTCAAAACTGTGGTCTACCGACAGGTTTTCTGCACAGATACAAAATATATAGTGAAGATGTCCTGCTGAATTAGTAATGTGGTAAAAACAAGCGGTTTACAGAGCTTTTGATTATAATAGGACAATATGTAGTGCTGAGATGGTTGCAGTTATTACATATTTTTTTGTGTGTTTTCCAGTATTAACAAAATGTATTTTCAACACATTTTTACATGAAAGAATTAATCATATGGAAATCTCCTGTCAAACTCGGAGGTCAGAGCAGTCCGTCTGCCTTCTCCTATGCATGGACTGAATTAGCCGTGGCAGTCGGTCGCCTGCGGACTTCTTATGGATGTCATTTATGGCAGATGAAATGGACGTATAGCAGCTGCCCGCTGAGGAGCGGCCGGGCGTCGCGGCCCCAGCCAAGGATGCGACGCTTTTCTGACAAAGTGACATTTCCCTGACATTAAGATTGGCCAATTTGTGCAGTGTGGAAAGCATTGAGAGAGAAAGAGAGAGAGAGGGAGAGAGATACAGAGAGAGAGAGAGATTCCCTTCTGTAAAAGTCAGTGAAGCTCCACTAAGGACCAGACTCTATGGAAGCTGGGCTGTGGTGGTCTCCCCACTCACCCTGTAGCTCAACACCATGGCTGCTTGGACACTGTTCATATACTGACTAACAGCTGACCCACCAAAACATTGTAATGCTAATAAAAATGGCACAAGCAAATACGCATAGAATATATTTGACTTGAATGTAACTCTTTTTTTTTCTGTGAGAAAGCATAGTGGATTAACAGGGTAAATGTCTGGTGTAAAAACCATACACATGGTGTTCACTCTTTTGTTCTGATGAGTTCGTAGGTCACGAAAGGTTCATGTTGTAATATTTATTTTATTCAGGTTATGTTTATACTTCTAGTGCCTTCTCTTGAAATATACACTGAACTTGCTCTTAAGCAGTCAAATGAAAACATGGAATTTTTGCTTTTGAATTCAAAATAATTCAACAATTCATCAATAGTACATTAGTGTAGAAAACCCAGAAGCTTTAGCACATCACTGTGAGAACTGCCTCACATCTGGTGGTTTCAGTGCAATAACTTCATACTATCCAAATTTCTGCTTTTTGTTTTATGCTTCTATACCATTCTGCTTTGTTCTCTCTTTTGCAATAAAGTTGATCAGAAATCAGCCTCACAGCTCAATAACAGACTTCCTCTGTTTCTGTGTCACTAAAAGAGTGTTTTGTCAGTTTTATAGTGTCCCCTGGGATGCCCCCCGTGGTTTGGTCTCTGCTGTCCAACATTAGGCCTTAAAGCCCCAGAAAGGCTCACCTATTCATTCCCCATTATGTTCATCTCAAATCTTTCTGGTCGATGTCTCAATGCAGTGTAGTCACTAATTCTCCAGTGCCCTTCAGCAAGTCTGTTTATAAATGGTCCATTTAGAAATGTTCTTGTTGAACCGCTAGGCCTCGAAGTGAGAGCTTCAAGCCAGCCTTGGGAAGTGCTGCATTGGGTTTTAGCGGGAACCGAGCCTGAATGGCACAGGCTGACACTGCAAGGCCCGAAGGCGACTGGTACTCTGGTGAACCCGACCCAGCCGGTACTCAGCCGGCTAATTAGGCAAATGTATGTAATGGAACTTTGGCATATTTTAATAAATATTTTTTAAATTTGTTTTCTTGCTGATACAAGTCCTGTGCAAGGAGAGTTCATGGACCATCTGGCCAAATGGGGAACCCAACTACTGTCTCTCTCCCTCGCTCCTCTGCACCACCCCCTGGCCTTCTCTCTCTCTCTCTCTCTCTCTCTCTCTCTCTCTCTCTTCTTGCTTCTTCCTTTTTCTTTCATCCCTTTCTCTCTCTCCTTCTCACAATGAACGACATCACCTGTTTGATATGCTCTGTGTTTGGACTACATTTTCATTTTGATTTCTTTACCATATTTTCCACCGCCATATTCTTTGGCTATAATGTTACACGCTAATAATGCAGTTTATGCTTTGACTGACATTTGCCTGTTAACATAAATGTCCCCCTGGAGTTTGTTAGGACATTTCATACAAAAGTGCTGCATGTTTTTACACAGCACAGCAAAGGAGTCAGATTTCACAGGGTTTATTATGCATTGCACGTCTTTATAGAAGGTTTCGTTTATTATTGTATTATCTTACACATTACCGAAATGAAAGTGATTCTTGATCAAAATGATTCTGACATTAAAGAATGCACTGTAATATGAGTCTGCATGTATTTCTCTCTCTTTCTCTGCAGCTACTTCCTAACGTGGACATCTACGCTTGGACAGAAGAACACGTGGTCAGTATGTGTGTGGGCTCAGTCTGAACTTCTGAGGTTCTTTTTCTAACAATCGTAACCATTTCTTTAGTCATATTTATTTACTCACAGTTCTCAATTTCACATTTCACAGCACTTCTGGATGTCACAGATTTTCGGTACGGGTGAGAAGTTTTCATATCTGTACATGTTAGCTATATATTCTTACATATTATTTTATATTATATACACATTATATTCTTATATATACATACCCTTGTCTTTTTGTTTCATTGCAACTACTTCACCACCAGTATTCCTGTGTGGGAGTATATTGGTGATACGTACACTCTGATATGTGTTGCTCGTGTGTGTGTGTGTGTGTGTAGGAGAATCTGAGAGTGAGATGCAGCCCTATGCTGGTATCTTCAAGCGTAACCACATCTCTGGGCGGAGGCTGCTCCTCCTCTCTGAGGGGGATATGAGAGACATGGGAATCTCCTCCAAAGGTCATATCATGCACCTCAAGGTCAGTGAAGCACATGCTTCATGTTTGAGTATGTTCAATCAGCATTGGGCCTGACATATTAATTCTGTATATAAATTTGCTTAAGCCAGCTCGACATAGTCCAAAAATAGGTTTTATGTGTTATATTTGTCCTGTTACCTGTAAAACATTATCGGGTTCAAAGTTTTATGCAGAAATCCTTTATCGTCCGAATATTTGAGATAACATTACTTGATCTGATCAAACCTATGTATCTTAGTAAGTAACAATTAAATCTAATATTGCTCTTTTATGTTTAGGCTGAAATTGAAAAACTGAGGATTGATTACCTGGGACTGTTACATTTCCCGCCATTAACAAAGGTATACCTCAAGATCTCCAGAGCTGCATTCATGAGAGTTCAGTGGTTTGGTTTTGGTTTACGATGCAATTAAAAAAAATAGTTTAGTGAAAAATCAAACGTACACATTTCTTCCCTTTATCCAAAATGAAGTCAATGACTACATGTTTAGTGTCCGATTATCCCATATTTAGTTTGGAACTGGAGCAATGATGCTAAAGTAGCTAACAAGGAAAGGACTTTTATGCCTACCAATTAGCATCTCAAAAATTCCAATATAAATGATTTTGCACGCCATCGTCAGCCATGGGAACAAATGAACGTTTTTGTGTTCCTTGGGGAATGTGATTAAAGAACAGCCGTTACCACGACCGACCACACCGACGCATTAACCCGCTTGAAAAACAAACGTGCTAGCTAGCGAGCGTGGCCCTGCACATGACGCTACAGAGCGTGTGCTCTCGCTCACGTTCTCCATGACAGAGTGCTCTGACCCTGATTGCGTACGCCACCAGCGATGGAGGTGGTTCGACTGTAAACTTCATAGATATTTTTTTTTGACACCCATGAATACTGTTATCTATAAAAATGGACTGACCTTAATTGACATCTTGAGTGATGTCATGGTTTCATCATTCAGCTTGCATGATGTTAGTAGGCAGGCCTAGATTTCCATTAGCCTCTTTGGTCCAGTTCAAAACTAATGAAGCCAAATGTGGGTACCAACTGTGTCAGCCACATTTGGGGTAAGACCAAAATATGTCAATGGTGTTATTCCTTTAAACCTATTTCAGCTGTGACATATTAAACTTCTCTTTATATGCAATATCATGAAATCTAACCGTACATATTGTGTCTGTCCCATTTTATGTACTGTTTCAAATAAAGTTCTGTTCTCTTGGCTCAGTGTGTCGAGTGCGGATTGTGTGTGTGTGTCCTGCTGTAACGTGTTCTTCCTCCTCTCTCAGGAGGAGTGGGCCCAGGAGGCGGAGCAGCAGGCTGGGTGGAGGAAAACCGTCAGTCTGGAGCTGGTGTTTGGCTACCATTGGAAAGCGGGAACGGGACCAAAGGTGCCGCAGATTCTTTAAAGGAACGCCCAGACATCTTTCAGGCTAATCTCCGTCTACAGCTTCTGTTGAGTATGAGCCATTACCACAGATAGAAATTACAATGTGTTTCCCTTAAACTTTAAATTTCCTAGAAAAATGTGATGGCTCCAAACACATTTATATCAGAAGCTGAAGGACATTTATACTCTTTCTCCACATTATGAGTGTGTCTGGAGTCAACAATTTTTCGCATTCTTCTCATTATGGTCTGTGGTAATCACCCATACGCTACAGAGCTGCAATACTCTAAATGAACATGTATCTAGCATTATCTTGCAAAATTGTTCCTTGGCCTTGGAACAACGTTTACACCCATTTAGATTAGTCTCTTCTAATAATTCACTTTTTTGTCCATTTGCTTTAGACTTTAGATGGCACAATATTCATTACATTTGGATATTTAGTGACATTTGGGTATATTTTGTGAACTCATTGTCCAGGGTGAAAATAAGTGTTGTTCCTACTGAAGCAGAAAGCTTAGCAGCTTCAGGACGGGGTGGGGGGGGGGGGGGGGTGTTCTGCTTGTGAACTGTCAAACCCCCCTCAGCTCTACTTTAGAGTTTTCAGATGGCTGACAGTTTTCTCAGGAAAATATTTTCCATGATTCATATTCATAATTAATTTATTTTTCACCTCATATGACAAATAGTTCATGGTGTTTTTTTTCAGTCATTACTTTGTAAAGTTAGCTGTGCTGGCAGGGCCGCATGAGGGCTTTTGTTTGCTGGGTGATGACTTGTCATGAGTGTATAGAACTGTGACTCTTCAGGATGACAAGATGGCGATACTCTTTGACTTGGAGTCGCAATTTCCTTAAGTAAAGACGCCTGTTATTCTCCCCTCAGCTATTGACCACCATCTTCACTAAGCACATTTTCTGTTCACAAGATTGATTTTCCCCCTTCTCTCCTTTAAAAATAAACAGCAGAAGATAAATAAATCTTTCATCTAAAGCGATACGTGGCATCCACCCCCTCTTGCTTGGGAAGGCTTTGTTCGCAACTCAAAGAGAGGAGAAAGGCAGCTTCTCCACTCGGCGCTCGAATTTAATCAAAAATGGCCCATTTAGCCAGAAGTCATTTTCTTTTTAAAAGGCAAATGTTATTTAATCTTTCAGCTGTTCATTGTCCCATCATAAATAGTCCCCTTTCAGTGCGTGCGGCGGGGCTGAAACGGGGCCGCTAATTGCCTCCCATTTCTCCTGACATGTGGTGCTTTAGTGGGGAGGAAACTCAGCAGGGAGAAGGAAACAGGAGGCTGAGAAAATGAGAGCTAATTATTTTCCCCTGCCTGGTGTCAGGCTCCGTGTCAGCCTTGTTTTTACAAACTGGAAGGTTTTTTTGCACTAAATAAAACAAACCCGCTCTGTGCACTTTTCCCTTGCTCACTCTTTCTTTCTCTCCACTCCCCCCACTTTTTCTCTCTCTCGCTTGCTTTCTCTCTTCCCCTCATCTCCGTCTCTCTCTCTCTCTCTTTGCTCTCTCCCCTCTCTCTCTCTCTCCCTCCCCTCTCCCTCTTTCCTGGCGGTGTCATGGTAGCAGCTGCACTCCTCAAAGCTTAAATAAGGGGCTTGCGATTGTGCACTGGCCATCTGACAGGCAGCGAGTGCTGCTGGTAATGAGGATATCAGCGCTGAGTCGAGGGAAAGGTGCTGAATTATGCATGAGGCGTCATTAGACGCTCGCTGTGCTGGCCGCCATCACAGCACATTGTTTCTGCCGCCGTGATTAGAGCGGGTCCAACAGCAGGCCAGCGTTGAGCCAACGTGCGGGCAGCCTGTTCCAACGAGGAGGAGTCTGGCACCTTTACAGGGAGACGGGGGGCTTCTGACATCGACGCTTTGAGGACCTCCGACACTGGAGCTTTGAGATCCATCCAGAAAACACACACACACACACACATACACCCGCCTGTGCTCATACATACAAAACACATCCTCGGAATACCACACAGTCTCATCCGTCCGCACACCGCACACACTCATCCTTTAAACCCACATTGCCCATGATCCCGACCACGGCACGGATGAGAGTGTGTTTTTGTGTGGGTGGGTGTGTGTGTGTTTTAGTGGCTCTCCTGTGATGTGTCCCTCTCTGATCTCCACCCACACTAGATTGGCCTGCCGAGGAAGCAGTGTGCTCTGAGTAACGACCTGTGACTGGCGTTCTGGGCCGGGGCAGCGGAAGAATCATTACTGCCCCGTCAGCATGGCCGCCGTGCCCGCTGCCAGCCCACATCCCAGCGTGCCCTCTGATAAGGGCCTGCATTTCCATTGCTAATGCGGATGAGTGTAGCTGTCCATGGCCTCGTGTGCACACATTTACATTAGGGCTTTCTTGTTTGCAATCTGTTTGTGTATTTTGTGTGCATGTGCATTTGTTTGATGTGAGATTTCGCTTACTTATTTAGTGCGCTTTGTGATGTTGCCTGTGCGTTATGTAAGTTGGGGTTAATGTGTAATTGGCTTGATGGTGACCCCTCCCCTTTTTTTGTGCTGATGAGGTGTGTTCGGAGAACCCAGAAAGGTGTGAGAGTCTTTTTTTCTGTAACCATGATAAGAAGTGGGCGGGGTTCACCAAGAGCTTTACTCCAGGGTACAGCAGCAGTGCACAGTCTCATTTCCACAATGCCAGCTAGCGACCAAACACAGGCCCACTCATTCAGCCACAGAGCTGACACTGCCACACAGAACTGGCATTGC
The DNA here is from genome assembly GCF_052324685.1 of Brachyhypopomus gauderio. Classification (NCBI taxonomy): domain Eukaryota; kingdom Metazoa; phylum Chordata; class Actinopteri; order Gymnotiformes; family Hypopomidae; genus Brachyhypopomus; species Brachyhypopomus gauderio. The sequence continues at coordinate 17,912,422 of NC_135214.1, forward strand.
TCCCTGTGGAGACTTCAGAGTATGAAATACCATTGCAACTGTTCATCTGTTGAATTTCATTTTTCTCAAATGTCCACAGCAAAACTACATTCAACTCTATATGCGAATGTTCTATTCATTTATGAAGGTATTGTGAATGGCCTCAACAAAACGGTGTCTGGTACTGTGTGTATTGTACTGTGTGTCCCATGACAGCCATGTTGGTGTCCACTGACCTCCGGCATTCTTTCTGCTCTCCCTTTTTGCCCTCGTGTAGGACTGCAAATGGAAAATGTACCTGGAGCTCGATGGTGATGAAGTTGCCATAACCTACATCAAGGACATAACGTTCAATGCAAACAGACCAGATATAGAAGTCTTAAAGATGACCAAGGTTTTTATTTTTACCACTTCTTATATAAAGAATCTAAAACAGATCTAAAAGGTTCTAAAATGAAGTATTTTCATTCCATTTCTCAGCCGCCCTTTGTGATGGACAAGTGGATTGTTGGCCTATGTGACAAACAGAGTGTTGAATGCATTATAAATTATGAGGTAACTGAAATTCACACAAACGCAACGCCAAAGCATATAGCTCATCTCAGTCTCTACATGCAGCTGCATGCTTTGAAAATACATACACATACAGTCAAAATTCTTTGTGTTGCCACATTCTCAAATTGGAGTCAGTGTGCAATTATCTTGGTGTGTTTTGTAAATTGAAATTGTAAATCATATTTACATTGTAGTAAAATAGATGCAAAAGGGCACTTGGGCTTTGTTCAGATCAACCCAGCCCCCCCATGCCGTAGATGGTAAATGGCAGAGATGTATAATCCAGGTTCAGAAAGTAAAAGTCCTCACCAGGATTTTGCTCAAGTTTGCTAGATTTTGTAATGAGTGCAATCCAGGTAAAATTAGTGGAATCAACACAATCCAGAAAGCCTGAGCAAAATCCTGGTGAGGACTTTTACTTTCTGAACCTGGATTATACACCTCTGGTAAATGGACTGATTCATTAAAACAATTACACCAACTGCTTAGCCAGCCGGCTAGAATGCAGTGTGGAGACCTTCCGGTATTCTCAGCCAGGTCAGCTCTAATAGGACCACGCTGCTGCCTGGACCCACTGCCACTCACCGTGCGTCTGTCGTCCCCTCAGAGTGATGTCAGGTCTCCGAAGAGCACGAGGCACGTGCACTCTGTGCAGTGGAGCCCAGCCAGCAGGGAAGATGAAATCAAAGCCGTGGAGCTAATCATAGAGACGGCGCCATCCGACGCGGAGGGGAACTACAGGAGCCGCTCCAACTCCGGTAATGGCCTTCACTACCGTGGGCCACGCGTGCATCAAACAGAAAGAAAATTTCAGAGCTAATGCAAATGTTCTGCTGAATAATATGTGTGTTAGTCATGATTTTGGTTTTGGCTGAGTCTAAGGCAATCTCGAACCTAAAAAATTATGTAGTTAAAAAGAAATTAATTACAGAGTATTACTTGACATGCTGAAGGATAGAGAGAAAATATGAAACAGGTTTCGCTTGGGATTTGCCCAAGTAGTTTCCTGTCATTACTGTTCATATGGAATTTATATATTTGTGCAAACATAAATGCTCACATCCAGACTGGAGAACTGGTAAAGTGCATTTCGCATCAGTTTTGTTGGTCTCGTCCCATCAGGTGTTGATCCACAATGGATCCTCAGTCTGAGGAAAAAGCAGATGAGGGAGAATCTGGCACAGGAGCAGAACGGCACACGCAGCAGCCGCTCGGACGCCATGACCCTCCCCCAGTTCCTGTCCACCGTCGGGAGTCAGACGTCGTACGCGGCCGCGTTGAGAAGATCGCCCAGCCGCAACACACTTTCTCCGTGGACCGACTCCCGAAGCTCCTCGCCTACACTCTCTGCCAAGTTCTCCTCTCTCCAGCTGGGTTCAAAGGGCAGCAGCCCATCCAGCACGACCTCGGAGAGCACATCGGACAGAGAGCGCCCTCTTAGTGCCGGGGCTCGCTACAGCTCCCACCACAAGAACTCGCATGGCAGCAGACTGTCTGTGACTGGAGGAGGGGACAGGAGAGCGATTAAAGGAGCCAACCACTGGACTCACAGTGGGCGATCGCGGATCAGCAGCTCTGCACGACCTCAGACCCACCCGACCAGCTCTGAACCGCGACCTCAGAACCACCCACGGGTGATCCCTGGGGTGGTCACAGTACCAGCAGGGGAGAAGAAGCCAGAGGAAACCAAAGCCAGCGAAGGGGGTTGGATAAAAGTTGAACGCAAAAAGCCTCCCAAGCAAGACCATAAGCAGCAGGAGCAGAGACATCTCCGAGGACGTCCTCGCAGGGGTGGACGAGGGGGACGCGGGCGGAACTAAGATTGTGTGCAAGGCTGAGGAACTGACTTCATAATTACTCCAGTACTAATAAAAATCACTACGAAAAACATGCATCACACTTACAGAGGGTGGATAAATAGGGTAAATACCAGAGGGAAAAAATAGACGATTTAATGCAAACAACTTTCAAAAGCATTATGAAGTCTTAAAGCATTTTATAATATTGATGTATAGACTTTCAAATATATCTTTTTCGTTTTAGCCATTTTGTGATATGTATAGTTTGGCCAAACTACAGATGTGCCAGTCACACTAAGTACGCAGAATCTACTAAACGTGTTCCAGCAAGAAAAGCTGAAAAGAAGAGCAGTTGCAAAGCTCTCGAGGTGCTTAAAAGACAGACACTCAAGAAAAACAACAGCAACAAACCCTTGATGATGCAGCACTAACCAATACTCATAGCTTCACAAAAAAGTACACCACTGTGTGTGTCCGTGAGACATACAAGGAAAATGACTAGCCCTCTTATTAACCAGATTCCATCCCATAATTTAAATGGGTATTCCCACAGATGAGCACTGTGATATCCAAATGTGGGTTTTTTGTGTTGTTCTGAAATTCCTGTAGAGATTAAATTATTATTATACAGAGTCTTGTCTTGGACCTTATTTCCTGATGTATGTGCTGGTTTGTGTGGGTCTATGCCTGGACAGTTTGATTTGCACTGTGCAAGATAAATTTGTGTTTTATTGTGTAAGTGTAAGAGTGTTTTATATTAACATGAGTTGTAAACAAGTTATTATATTGTCAAACTTAAAAAGAATACAAAAGAAAATCTAGAAAATAAGTCCGTTCTTATTACATTACCAAACAAAAACGCCTCTTATGCAAATATTTTAGACACTTGGCGCCACCGCTTTGTATCCTGAAAATACACACAAGCGAAACTACGTTTCTTGTTTTATTCTCAGTCATATGCGCTTACTAATATGCAATGTTTACCCTAAACACATTGTATTACTTCAAAACGAAGCTGAAATATGCAGGCCCTAATTTCCATATAATTAATTACGCTATTTAAAAAATAATAAATTTAGGGACCTTGCAGGACCTTGCTGTGGCGCGGAGTATCGCCACACCTCTCAAAGATTTCCCGCGAAGTTCTCCGTGAACCTCCACCTCGTACTCACGTTGTGTTGAAACCTCCACCTCGTACTCGCGGTGTGCAGCAGGCAGAAACAGGACAATGCGAACCCGGGTATGCAAACACATTCCATTTCTTTTTTTTCTGCCGATTGACTTTGTTTTTGCAGGATGCACAATTTCGTTTTATTAGGCAAATTACTATTTTAGATTGTTTTAGCTAAAGTGTCCTAGCTATCAAGTTCCTTGTATAGGCTGCATGGTTAGTTAGTTAGTGGACTGAACTGATTTAATTAAATGTGTTGTTAGATCTACGTGTGTCTCACACTGGAGAACATACTGTCGTCGAAGAGTGCTTCAAACACGCTTCATTTCTCCTCTGATGGATTATTTGTTATTTATGCTGTACACGTTATAGTTACTAAATTAAACTTGTGAATTTTGGCTAGCCGACTGGCTGCAAACTTTTAAGTACTTCACAACCGGTTTCTCGCATGAAAGTTTAGTTAAAGCGCAGATGTGTATATTCACGGACATTATTAAGTGTCTTCGTCCTGATCACTACAGACTCAACAAGCCCCTCCCCCTTCCGCGAGGATGAACCTGAGAAGTTACCGGAACTCGACTCTGGTTGCTATGGAGACCTCCTCTTCCTCAGACGACAGCTGTGACAGCTTCGGTTCCGATGGATTTGGAGCTACGGTACGCAATACGTCCAAAACATACGTATACCAGAATTTAAACACCCTTCTTTAATAATTGCAATAGTTAAACAGTACTTGTTTTCTACATATATTGCATTCAGTGCCGTTCTTGAAGTCGTTGTTTAGTCAAACAAACTCTTAAATGTGGATTTCTCTCATGCAGAAGAGGCCGGTCCGACAGACAAGGAGCTCAACTCAGAACCGCAAGGTCGTAGCCCCCTCTGTGTCGGAGGAGGAAACCTGCAGTGGCTTTGAGAATGACTCCTTCAGTAAAGACATGAGTGCCATGGTGAGTTATCAAAACTAATGTTACTGTTCATTACATATTGTGATGATGTATCTGTGATTAGCCAACCAACATTGTCCATTAATTTTTTCCCCCTTTCAGAAAATGGAGTCGGACTCCGAGTTGTCGGAGCAACAGAAGAGACCTCGACGCTCCTTCACCCTCAGGGTGGCTATGAAGTTCCCCACCAAAAAGGCCAATCAGAAGAAGCCGGCGAGACCCCCGTCTGCTTCCAAGCCCAAGGACCATGGATCGGACTCTGAGGAGGACGACTTCATTGCAAAGCGGGCTCTCAACATTAAAGAGAACAAAGCAATGGTAAACATACATGCACCAGCCATCTTTAGTTCAGCCGCCTGATGGATGTACATCTGTTGCTCATCTTCTCATTTGAACATATGCGTAAACAAACGCATTCTGTTTTGGTACAGTTACTGCTTATGAAATAACTGAATTTAGGTTCTTTTGCTTCTGAATCTCGTACAGAAAAACATTTAACAATTTAATTCTCCACTTTTGTAGCTGGCTAAGCTAATGGCGGAGTTGAACAAAGTCCCGGGAATCATCCCTCGGAGAATGTCTCTACCCATCACCAATACGGTAAGCTGCAAAAAGGCTCCTAATGATCTGTGTTGGCTGCTTTGGTCTGGAGAAGCAGAGGTTGATCTTTCTGTGTGCGTAGCCTCGTCGTGCTCCTCGCCAGTCGCTGGGGGCCCCCGGGGTCCGCCGGAGGAATCCGGAGCGTGTGACGCGGCCCCACACACGCTCCCGCTCGCTGGTGGAAGGCCCGCCCACTCCGGCATTTGATGAGGAGCTGGAGGATCACTTCAGCCTGGTGCGCAAGACCAGATACAGCGATGATGATGATGAGGAACCGGTGAGCCACCAGGCATCATGGGAAGGGGAGCAGTAACGACAGAATAGGGCTTGGGGGAGAACTTGAAGTTTCCTATAGACTCCAAATAATTTTTGTTAATTTATTTGTGCTATTGTGTGTCTTGTCTTTCCCCTCTGACATTTTCGTGATTAGCTAGTGCTTTTCTTGTGCTTGCACGCACACAGTGTTGCACAGTGTTGATGTTGACCTGTGTAATGGTTTAGGAGCCCCGACGTCGCCGCAACTACAACAACATTCTCACCATCCCTCATGTCGTGAGGCCCGTGGAGGACATCACCCAGGCTGAGCTGGACGACATCTGCATCAACGTCCGAGAGAAGGTCTACAGCAGCAGCACCGTAAGACCCCCCCCACTCGCTACTGTCCCTGTCTGCTTCTAACTGTAACTGAGCTGTGAGGACTGAGGCTCAGCTGGCTGTGTTTGCCTGTCACAAGAAGCGGCTCTAAACTCACTCCACCAGGGTGCCACTGCTCACCAGTGCTGGAACGGTGTGGTGGTGAACTTGATGCACATGGAATGGTTGGCCAGCAAGACTTTTGCCCTTCAAATAACTTCTCTTCCTGTATGGGCGGGGTCAGTGGATCTAAGCCAATCCTCTTGGTCTTGCTGATGCCATGTCATGTGACTTTGGCCAAAAGCAATCCTGAGGCTTATCTTCAGAAATTTACAGGCTAAGAGACCTTTGTCTACAGTCATAAACCATCAAAGAAACACACAGTCGCCTCCCGTGTTATATATATTGTTTGCTGTTACTTCATTGGTGTTGCCCTTGGAGTGAGGGTCACAAGTTGCTGTCACTTTGTATGTGGAAACACAGCAGTCTAAAGTTCTCTCGCTCCTGCAGGGAAGCACCTGTCACCAGTGTCGTCAGAAGACGATCGACACCAAGACAAACTGTCGTAACCCAGAGTGCGTGGGAGTTAGAGGGCAGTTTTGCGGCCCCTGTCTGCGAAACCGCTACGGAGAGGACGTCCGCATTGCACTGCTGGACCCTGTGAGTACCCACGTTGAGAGTCCGTCTGCACTTACCTGCTCTGACTAAACCTCACATCGTTTACAAACTTTAACCTTGACAACATTACATCTTCACGTCATCGAACTATCACTAAAATCTCCCTAAAAGGGAAGGTGGGAACTGACTATGGGTTGGATGTATTAACCAGAGCACTTCACTGAGGCTCAGTCCTGTCAGTTATTTTGCACAAAGAAGGGTAGGTTAAGCATGCCAGACTTTGGAGGGCAAGTGATCAAAGGCGGTGGGTGGAGTCCTTCAGTCTGGCGGAAGTTTGCAGGAAATGAAACTGCTCTATGTTGGCAGAGAGAGGCTTTGAGTCTGTCCACATCCTGCCCGTTGTCAACTTTTTCTGTCATCTTGCATGGTTACCGTCACTGAGTGGGCATGAAGCGTACATGCGTGACTGAGCAGGTGCCGCTGTATTTCAGGAGTGGCGCTGCCCCCCGTGCCGAGGCATCTGTAACTGCAGCTTCTGCAGGGCCAGGGAGGGCCACTGTGCAACAGGAGTGCTGGTCTACCTGGCCAAGTACCACGGCTATGACAACGCCCATGCTTACTTGAAAAGGTAATAGTTCGGTTGATCTCGCCGTTAAACCTCCGCACCGAGTCTGATGCCCATCGAGAGAAAAGTACAGTTGAGTTGAACTCTGCTTGATGTTTTCGGGGTGCTGACATTTGATCTTTGACCTTTTCTAGTTTGAGGAAGCAGTTGGAGGAGAACGAATGAGCAGAAACGGGTCTGGGTCTGCCCCTCCCACAGTGGCCTGCGTTCAGATTTGGTTCTGTTCTTAACGTTCTACAATGTTGGAGCTTCATTACAAGTTCATGTGCCTTTTGGGTAGACAGTTCAGAATGGTCTACAAGAAATGTTAAATTGTACATTGTTTTAAATGTATCAACTTACCAAGTTGTAGGTCACTTAGTGGCATTTTTAAAGATTTCTGAAAGCCTGTACTGTAATTTTCAATACTGTGCATCTAAATACCGACATGTTGTCATTTAACCAAAATGAGCATTTTGCAAAATTGTTCATCCCATGAGTTGATTCATATTTCAAATGACTCAAATTGTTTAAAAAGCTGTTTGAAAGCATTTTTAAAAATGGTTGGTGTTCTTTTTTGTTGCCCCTTTGTAATTTGACTTGTGGTCAAATAAAGAGGAAAAGCTGTTGTGCTTGGTTAGTCATTCTCATCTTCCATAAACGGTCATGCCATAACTGCGTTTTAAATGAGATCCTCAACGTTATAGGATGAGCTGTGTGCTTTAGGATTCAGAAAGTCCAAGACTTTAAATGTGTATTATATTAAAGTCGTGAAATAAACAAAATGTTTCTTTTCATAGAAGCGTGTCTTTATATTGCATTCACTGGGGTGGTGATGCCCTCGGGAAGTTTCCGATGGCGATGACTGGCTGTGGCTGGCAGAGGCGTGCGTGCGTGCATCCTGGCAGGTGGAGCCGGGCCTCCGCCTCTCCTCCCATCCCTCTTTTACTACGGCGGCCCGGTGTACTGCATCGCCTGTTCCGAGCCCTCATTAGAGAACTGCCATTAATGGTGCAGAAATAATTAGCAGACTCTAATGGCAAAATCTTATACCTGTAAATCATCTTTCCTATTAAAGCACGCTAGATCTGGCTATCACGCCCAACCCCCCCCCCCCCCCTCTTCAGTGCAGTCCCACACTTGTTTTTGTCACATTCACTTAAGTGCTTGGGACAAAGGGACAAATCAATTGAATTAATTTTTTAAGAGGCATGGAAGAAACACGGGTTATATATGGGATTAAACCAGTAGGCCTGATCACACCACGACTGAGGTGTCAGCCAAGTGTTGTATTAAGTTCTCTGCTGTTGTGCAGTAATCACTCCATCACTCAGGCTTTGTGAGGAGATGCGTAGTGGGCGGATCAGGGTTATGTTCTGTGTCCTCAAAACTCATCCCAGTACGAAAAAACGCGGGTCACTAAAGAATTTCCTATTTTTTATTTCCTTTTGTGAGTCTTTTTTGGTTCTGCAAGAAACCAGCGCTTCAAAAAGTATTATTTGCATAATAAAGATGCACTCGAAAATACTGGTATTAAATACCAATGATCATCCACTTTAGGGTGATGAATATTTAGGGAAATAATTGTTTACGACGCTCGAGCATTGAGCTGATCTGGTAATCAGGCTATGAAATACAATATTTATTCATTAGAGCGGACTTAATGAGGCCTCGCGGCGCTAATTATGAAAACCAGCGTAGCGCTAAATGAGGATCGCACGGCAGCGGAGTACAGGCTAGCCTACCTGTTAGGAGGGGTGGAGGATGGAGGGTGGAGGGGTGGAGGATGGAGGGAGTTACTGGTGACAAGAGTCATGGTTTGCTAAACCACCTCGCCCGGGGTCGCTGACCACTACTGAGCGCTGTATAATTATTTGAAGGCGCTGTAACATATTACTGCGGTGGCCATGACGGCTGTTATATCCGTGATTAATAATTATGAGCAGTCCTATATTAAGAGGCCCTTTAATCACGCGCTCTGTTCAGATGTGCTCATTTGGCCTGTTGAGTTAGGACAATGAAAGCTATTTGCTTACAGAATCTCCTGCAGATGAGTATAGATTGACGCACAGAGGGGGAAAGGTAGATTTGACCGGGTAGGAGAAATAAGGAAATGTGGAGTGTAAGTATTTTTTCCCTTCCTTACCTGTCTGCAGTTGAGGTGTTGTGAATAGCTGAAGTGGACATGAATCTCATGTCAGGCCTCCTCCGGGTGTATCGGGGGGGGGGGGCTACACTGGTTTGGTCCTCGTGTCAGAAGCATTATCGGGAGGGGGGAAGAGACGGAGGGGTGTTCAAAAATAGCGGCTGTCTACAGTTGTTCCATCTCACAGGAAATTGCCAACTCACCCTAACAAAGGGACGCGTAAGTGCACTCACCGTGTGGCCCCCACAGCAGGCCCAGAAGATCGCCTTATAAATGCTGAATTTCCTTTCTGGGGAGACACGGGGAAAGAGAGCGATCAGGCAGCTGAACTTCACTTCTCCTTAATTTCCCTCCTTTTCTTTATATCTGCTACAAAAAAAGTATTTTTGTCCCAAAGACAAGATGGAATGAGGAATTTGAGTGCCACTTTTGTACACTGGCATACTGAATCGAGTCGCTGTGTCGGCAGTTCCCTGTATGCATTAAGATTATTTGGTTTGAGAGTTCTTTTCTCAAACCGAATGAAAATGAGCAGAAAAAACAAAGAGAACTGTAGTCAATGATGTACTTTCAGCTTTTGCAGTGTGACAATTAACATCTTATTTTGTTCGCTCAAAGCCATAGAGTGATCCTTAACGTTCCGACTACATAATCTTGTTTTTTATGTACTCTGACGCCGTGTGAAAATAAATGCAGTACCACTTTGCTCCTGAAGAGGGAGCTCTAATACAGGCATCATAAAATGCATCTGGGCCAATGTACACCTGAGAGTGACAGCATGTGGCGTAAACAGAAGGTCTTATTGTCTAAATTGGTAGACAATCACTGACCATGAGTGTCATGGCCACCATGGTGGTAAAGAGACTCAATTGTAGAGATTAATCTATTAAGGACAGGATAAGTTAGATAAAGACAGTAGCACTTCTGAGATAGTGTAAAATCCATTAGCTGCTTTAACATAGTTCAGTGTTGGATTTATACAAGTCTTAGGATGTGGAAAGTTTCTTTTTGACAATAGATAATCAGATTAGTCTCCTGTGTGTCTGTACTTGAAAATAATGTATCATCACAAGAACATGAACATGGTGTCAGCAAATATATCCTGACCTTCACAATTATATGTGAGTTTCTGAAATAATAAAGCATGCTTAATTATTTAATAATAATTAATACAAATAATAAAAATAGGTTTCAGACGCACCTATTCTGATCATACGCAGACTTTGATTTCAAGTAAACTAGGATAAACATTATTTGCTTCCCCAATAAACATGATTTGTTTCCCCATTACGTTTATTATTATTACTAATATTATTTTGTTTAATGTTTACATTGCTGCTATTGTGGTGTCCAATGTCAAGCAGAGGAGGATAGGTCCCTCCCTTTGAGTCTTGGTTCCTCTCAAGGTTTCTTCCTCGTGCTCTAGGGAGTTTTTCCTTGCCACTGACGCCCTTGGCTTGCTCACTAGGGGCTTTGACTTGGTGTGAAGATGCTTTGTGACATCAGCTGTTGTAAAATGCGCTATATAAATAAATTTGACTTTGACTCTATTCCAAGCTTAATGTTCAAAAATAAAATAGCACTAAAGTTAATAAAGTAAGTATTTTGTTTATTGTGTAAGTCTTTGTTGGTAATTTTTATATAAACTTTGGTCATGAGGTCACTGATGTCAGATTTTGACTTAATTCATCTCGAAAACCTGTGAAAACCTGTGCTGTGTACCTTGGCCAATTCTTGACTCAAACTCTGGTTAGGATTCACTCTGGGATTCACCCGTGTTTTCCTTTCAAACTTGGCCTTAGGCTTCACACTAGATTAGCATTTTTGCCTTGAAAAATTGTCCAATCAAAAAACAGAACTGTTCCCTAGTTTTACTAGTTTTAAGTTTTTAACAGAATGTACCCTAGTTTTCAAGTCATTCTAGCTGGTGTTTTCTAGCCTGTGCCGAGGAGCATGAGGGTCATAAGAGCAGCACAGTGCCTCCCTGTAGGGAAGGTGTGGGCGGAGATTTGTTTTGAATTGGATCTGCGCTAAAGATTTCGCTTGGCATTTAAACCACTGCATTCTTTTCTGACCCCAACATCTTTCACCACATATTTAACATATGCTGTTGCAAGGCTGCAGGCCTTGGGGTAGTGGGCGCTTTCATGAAGAGAAGGCTGCCGTCTTGCTACCTGGAAACCAAGTCCAGCTTTGTGCTTCTGGTTGTGGAACCTGATGACCCAGGCACATTTCCTCTAATTTCAGGCTTTTAAAGTTGCTGCCGGCTTCACAATATCAATGTCATCCTATGCCAGTCTCCTGACTAGTTGGACTCCTTAAGGTGATATGTGTCACGTTGTGGGGGGGCCCCCTGTTGGTCGCCCACGTTTACAGCGGCAGATGTCCTGTTTTTGGTCACGTGATGTTCGTCCCTCAGGTGGGCGGGACCCGTGATCCGTCTCACCTGAGGGTCGTTTGTTCGTCTATATATGTCTTGTCCTTGTACCAGTTGACTGCTGGTTATTATTTCCTTAATCTGGATCTATGTCACGGGTATTTGGTTTGCGCACTTTCTATTAAACCATCCTCTTTCCCTGAGACTTGGCGTGATCACTTCCTTTTTTAGTAGCTCACACTGCCCGTCACAATATGCTCCATAGTTATTACTATTGTGTCTGAATGTCTTTACTATACTCATACTTTAGCTATTATTACTTCAGTCTTTTTAAAGCTTTTTTTATGTGCTTTATATCGCCCTTGGAAAATGTTGGCTTGCAGATCACGTTTTGTATTTAAAAATAAAGAACATTTAATAACTTTTGCCATCATAGAGTCTTAATTATTTTTGCAAAACTCGTGTCTCTTAAATTACTGAAGTTAGAACATAAACTACGTTACAGTTTTGATCCACGAAGCTTAGTGCTGTGCATGGAGTTATCGGACCTTTGACCCCACGAGGAAGAGGAAAATGTCTGTACATTTTGTACATAAGTCTTGAGCCGGCGCATGACTGGGCCTTGGGGTAGTCTAATTATAAGCCATGCAGGAGCTGGGCTATAACATGTACATTTAGTCTGACTTCAGGAGTGAGCGGCAGGAATGGACTGGTTTTATGGAGCTCATACATTACGAGGAGAGTGTGTGAGGATCCCTCAACTGTGATGGGCCGCCGCTCGTAAGCTTCATTAGTTCTTACCTCGTTAATTTGCTCCCTCATAACTTACAGTGCATAATTCTCCAGGCCTTCTCTCAGACTCCTGGAGGATTCATACAACAAAATTTTATTCATGTTATTTAACAGAGACACGATGATATGCATAAAAAGGTAAACAATCAGAATCAGGCAGAACAGTGGTTTCTGGATCATTTCCGAAGCGCACTTCATAAAATGTATATATGCGCAGTTTGTGAATTAAACTGTGACTACATTCACGTTAAAATCCAAAACCTTGGAATTTGAAAGGATGTTATTTGTTTACATGAATTGTATGCTATAGTTTGTGACTCATTCTCGGATATATTGCATTAAAGACGTTTAAGGTGACAATGGTACTGTATAATCAAATTTTCTTGCTTGTTTACAGACAGTGGAAATATAATTTAAAGCTTCTAATGCTGCTTCCTTATAACTGTGTAAGACACACACTCAGTTGACCCTGGGACCTGTAGCAGTGTTTTGTTTAAATACATAATCAGCGGTCGTGAACAGCATAAAAAAGCTTTATTTTGTGAATGAAAAGCCATAGGGAATTTGTTTCCTGGTATGTTGACACTGACGTGATCAGACTCGGCAGAATGACTCTTCACTTTTGATCAACGGCTGCAGTGTCTACAGGTTGTTGTTCCAACCCTGTGCAGTGCAAGCGAATGTCTGTAATGAGCTCCCGTCCTTATGACAAAAAGGCAACCTAATTAGTGAAATCAGCTACTGCTGTGTATGATCCAAATAAATACATACAGTTCTGTGGACACCGTGCACATTACCAAAACTGTGCTGATTACCCAAGTCCTGAACTATGGTCAGATGAATGGTTGAAAAGTAGTACAAATGTCACTTTATATTGTTGATTTATTTGATTTAAAAAAAGTTTTATTCAACACTCCTCACCAAAACATTTCTTCTGAAACTGACGTCAGCCTTGACGATACCTCCTACTATTCTATGGACCATTGGTTTAATATTGTGTTGTATAATAATAATGTTTAATATTGTGCTGAAATTCTAGATTAACTGAGTTAGAACATAAAAATGAAGAATGTATTCCTCAATATCTTTATATATACATGATCAAAGGAAGTGTTACCCTTCCTGCACATAATGCATACTTCACATTAGACTTTGTTCCTGATTAAGGAAGAGTTGCATATTTATTCATATGCTGATAAAAAAATCTAGTTTGAAATCTTTATTTAATCATCACAAAAACAAAGGAAATCATCTCCTAAATGTTCTGTTGCTCAACATTTACTTAAATTGTTTTCACATGCATACAGTATTCTCAAAACCATCCTGTGTGTTCAGCTACATCACCATTTGCCACAACAGTTACTCTCCGTGGAATTACGAACAGAGATCTGACTCAATTCCACCCTGCATTCCCCCAAATCCCAAAAGCAATGTATTGTTTAAAAACCCTAAAATATCCCAAAGCTAAGATAATTTAAATAATACATTAAAACTTGTCCCAGGAAAAAAATGTAATTGCAAAATATGAAATTAAACCCTGGAGCTTGGTTCCTTAACCAAACATGCTGTGGATGGTTAGACTGTGCACAGAGGAGTGGTCTGGCACACAGATTAATTTTCTCTCTCTGCGGAGTCAGAGGCAGGAAAACAATTAGGGACTAAAATGCATTTCAGTGTGCCACTTCATACAGCTTTACACATCACATAGGGGCAATTGTCTGCAAAGAGGTCAGAGATAGTTATGACTTCCAGTGGCTCGTAGAGATGCCATTGTAACTCTCACCATTTCAGAACATTTCAATTAAGAGTGACAGCGTGGTAATAAACATAATGGTATAAGAGTCCCATTGTTGTATTTCCTGCTGTCACATCCTAGTAGAGGTGGTAACTGCCTGGAGGCCAGAGGTGGTGGTGGTGGTGGTGGTGGTGGTGTGTGTGTGTGTGTGTGTGTGTGTGTGTGTGTGTGAAGTGGAATATTGCCCCCTATCGCTTAAGCCACGTCCATGACCCCAAAATCTTAATTTAGTCACCCACACTCAAAACAAAGTGAAATATGTGAAGCTGCACAGTGATCAAACAGCCGTACTTGTGTGGTGACAGGGGCAGTGCACACAGATCTTCTTTAATTGTGCTAGGCCTCACTGCCCCGCCTGTCAATCTCGGAGCTTTGAATTCGGGGGAATTTGCTCTGCTCGCACCGTTAAATGATGTACCCAATTAAAAGCGTTAGAATTCATGATCTTCAGTCAAGGTTAAATGAAAGCGCTCAGTGCTGTCACCAGGGGTGATTAAACGCTGCCCATGTCAGGCACATCCTAGGGAAAAATTAAAAATTTGGGTCTAAAGCTCGAATCCTGATTCATTATACCACAGCCTCACTGTCCAAATTCTCTGCACACTCACTCTTAATCACTGAATTTATTTTAAATCTGCCTGTGGTCGCCACACTAAAAAGGACTGAATTCTTGAAATGACAGCATTTTACATGCACTCACAGAAAAACTAAAAAGTGAGCCCATGACTTTTCAAAGGTTTCTATTTATATGTGGAACGACAGGTTTAGTTTTGTCTTGGCCAATGGCACCTTTAGTTTACCTGAGATGACGGACAAACTCGATTAGTGATTTGAAAAGAAACTTTGTAACATGCTAAGAGGAGTGTGGTTATTACAATTAAGCAGTTCTGAAAACAGGACATACACTATATTGCCAAAAGTATTAGTTCACCTTCTTTAACTCACATATGGGCTTAAGTGACATCCCATTCCTAATCCATAGGATATGACGTTCATTATGACGTTGGTCCACCCTTTGCAACTAGAACAGTTTAAGCTCTTCTGGAAATGCTGTCCACAAGGTTTGTTTTTGAGGTCACATACTGATGTTGGATGAGAAGGTCTGGCTCTCAATCTCTGCTCTAATTAATCCCAAAGGTGTTCTATCGGGGTGAGGTCAGGACTGGTCCAGGCCAGTCAAGTTCATTCACACCAGACTCTGCCATCCATGTCTTTATGGACCTTGCTTTGTGCATTGGTGCACAGTTATGTTGGAAGAGCTCAAAACTGTTCCCACAAAGTTGGGAGCATGGAATTATCCAAAATGTCTTGGTATGCTGAAGCATTCAGAGTTCCTTTCACTGGAACTAAGGGGTCAAGCCCAGCTACTGAAAAACAACCCCAAACCATAAACCCCCCTCCACCAACTTTACACTTGGCACAATGCAGTCAGACAAGTTCTCCTGGTAACCGCCAAACCGAGACTCGTCCATCAGATTGTCAGATGGAGAAGTACGATTTGTCACTCCAGAGAACACGCCTCCACTGATCTTGAGTCCAGTAGTGGCGTGCTTTACACCACTGCATCCGACACTTTGCATTGTACTTGGTGATGTATGGATGCAGCTGCTCGACCATGGAAACACATTCCAGGAAGCTCTCTGTGTACTGATCTTGAGCTAATTTGAAGGCCACATGAAGTTTGGATGTCTGTAGTGACTGACTACAGAAAGTTGGCGACGTCTTCGCACTATGCGCTTCAGCATCCACTGACCCCGCTGTTAGTTTATGTGGGCTACCACTTCGTGGCTGAGTTGCTGTTGTCCCCAAACACTTCAATTTTTAAGGAAATTTCACGACTAGATTTGTTTCACAGGTGACATCCTATCACAGTTCCAGACTGGAATTCACTGAGCTCCTGAGAGCAACCCATTCTTTCAGAAATGTTTGTAAAAACTGCATGACGGGCTTAATTTTATACACCTGTGGCCATATAAGTGATTGGAACACCTGATTACGATAATGTGGATGGGTGAGCGAATACTTTTGGCAATATAGTGTATTATCAGCCATATCAGCCATTTTAAATATAATGCAATCATGCTTTGTTATTGTTTTTGTTTTGCAGAATATAGAATAACCACTATAATTCCATTGTTGAAATGAATAGAGATACAGTAAACAGTAACATTCCTGAATATTAACATTTCTATTTTGGTTTTTTACTGTTTTTCTACTTTTGCTTTTTTCCCAAATAGACTATTTATCTTTCTCTATAACTTCTACACAACTACAAACATACACAACATATGGAAAAGTTTGAACACTCCTGAATAAATCACATTTTTATGATTTTCTGTCACACATCCTCTTTAGGGAACATATTTCAATATTTCTATTTATATGAGAATCTCATCTTTATTGCTATATATTTTTTGCTCTACTTATCTTATTGGGGAAAAACACTATTCAGTGTTTTTAAGTGTACAGACCCCATTTTTCCATAACTGCATAAAAATGTGCAGATGTTGGTACCATGTAGAGGATGCATTTACTTATTGTCAATTAGAAAATCAATCAAACATGGAATTTGACCAGGGGACCCAAATATTTGCATATGTCTGTAAATGATTTTGATTTAAATGAGCAAGTTACAGCACAAACACTCATTCCCATAAAACATACAATCCTCAACACCACAAAAAAAGTATATGCAGTATAATGGAAAATTTTAATCTTGTTGTGTGTTAGACCTCCTTTGGCTTTCAGAATCGCAGCAATTTGATGTGGCATAGATTCCACTAGGTGTTCAAATTGTTCTATAGGAATGTTGGCTGATGTGGACAGAATAATTTCTCACAGTTGCTGCTAATTATATGTACTGACATACTCTGAATAGTGATGTTCCAAATATGCTCTACTGGATTACGATTTGAGGACTGTGAAGGTCTGAGGAGATAGGGACATGTGCAGTGGTGTTCTTGGAACATAATCCATGACTAAATGACCCTTGTAGCATGGCACACTGTTTTTCTGAAAGTGTCCTTCTGCCATTGGGTAAATATCTGCCATGAAGGGAGGAACATGGTTGGCCATAATGCTTAGACAACCCATACTGTCCAAACATCCATCCACAGTATTATAGGACCCAGGGAGTGCCAAGAAAACATTCCCCTCACCATTATTCCGCCACCAGCCTGAACTACTGACATGTGACAGGAAGCGCTTGATTAATGTTGCTTGTGCCAAATGCTGATCCTCCCATCATGGTGCAGCAGAAATCTGGATTCATCTGACCAGGCAATGTTTTTCAACTCCTTAGTGATCCAGTTATTGTTCTTTTTTGCTCACTGGACAGCAAAGGCACTCAAACAGCACTTCTCAATCAATCAATCAAAATATATTGATATGATGCTTTTTACAACAGTTATTGTCACAAAGCAGCTTTACAAGTGTAAAAGCTTCTATGCTAAGGAATGACAAGCTATGGCGCACACCAGAGGTGGGACCAAGTCAGTGTTTTGCAAGTCTCAAGTAAGTCCAAGTCTTTATCCTCAAGTCCCGAGTCAAGTCTCAAGTAAAGACAGTCAACTCAAGTCAAGTCTCGAGTCAAGACAAGCAACCGTCAAGTCAAGTCCCAAGTCTGAAACTTGGAATTTCAAGTCCTTTCGAGTCTTTTTTTTTTTTACAGGCACCAACGCTTTACGAATGCTACGCTGATGCGTTTCTTTACTCGTTTTGTTGGTGTCCGCCAGCCAAAAGGTGACAGATCATTTACATTTTATCTTCTCTTAATTACATAAATGTACTTAAACAAGAATGTTTCGTTACATAATTTTACACGAAAATAGCAAGCTTCATCGTAAGCAAGATGCTGTCATTACGAATGGTTATTCTAAACATTTGGATAAAATGTTTAAATATAGACTAATAAAAGGTTAGGGTTATTTTTTCATTGTTTTCTGTTATTGTGGGGTCACGGTGTAGGCTACTATTGTTACCTGGAGATTCAGTGGGGTCACATATTCTGATGGCTGCCGTCAGAATTGGTGACCCCAGTTAAAAAGGCTCACCTGTACATCCCATTCATGATTTCTTTGTTGGCTGCAATGGTGAGGGGATGGTTAATCTTGTTTAAGTACATTTATGTAATTAAGAGACGATAAATGTAAATATAAACATCTGTCATATTTTGGCTCGTGGACACCAACAAAACGAGTAAAGAAAGTGCATCAGCGTAGTTTACGTAGCATTCGTAAAGCGTTTGTGCCTCTGAACAGAAACTGTGAAATAGCGCCCCGTGTGGTCACAAAACTCGACGGTCACAGAATCTGGTGTAACGCCGGTCTGCGTCAGAAGGACGGAAATGAAATTAATGGGGCGCACTTTATAAATATTAATATGCGTTTTAAAATTCAGATTTGGGGTAAAAAAAATCAAGTCTTTGCAAGTAAACAGGTTCAAGTCCAATTCAAGTCCCAAGTTATTGGTGTAAAAGTCCATGTCAAGTCTAAGTCTCTGAATATTTTTTCAAGTCAAGTCAAAAGTCTTAATATTAATGACTCGAGTCTGACTCGAGTCCAAGTCATGTGACTCGAGTCCCCACCTCTGGCACACACACTATCTGGAGCAGTCCGTTAGCTTCATCAGAACAGTTCTGTCCACAGGGTCCCCCTTTCACCACATGTTTCTCCACATCACTCTCTGTATACTCTCAACTCCATGGCACAAGAAATCCCACGAGGTTGGCGGTTTCTGAAATACTGGACCAGGCTGGTCTTGCATTGATGTCCATGCCTCTTTCAACGTCTCTCAAATCGCTCCATTTTCCCTTTCTAGTGTGGAACTGAAACTTGCTCACCCGATTGTATGCTGCACTCCAGGGTCACGTCCAATTTCCATAAACAGAAGCTCCAGCTGTGAAAATGTAGGTGACTCTAATTTCTGTGCAACTTTAATATCTATACAACTGTTCTCTTGTAATGTACTGATTCTGACTTTGTGGATCTGTAGATCACTGGATCACTCCAGGATTGAGTTTGTGAGCAATCTCTGTGACCTTGAATGAATGGGTCCATGAATGGGTCTTGTGCTCTTGCTTTTTTGACCTCAGTAACAACAGAAGGTGTATAGAGTGTTAGTGTTGGCTTTCAATTACAGAGACAAAGTGATAATATTGAGGTGAAAAATGCCTGGTTTGGGCCGTGATATGATGACTAACCTTAGGGTGACTAACCTTAGGGTAACTCATAAACACAGCTAGTCCCTTTCCACAGATCCTTGGTGTACAATACCCTCATTCTGCACACACACACATTGTTAAAGATCATGGATACGCAAGTCATAGCTTGCCAACTACCCCTGGTAGAAGATGATAGAACGGATGAGATTGTGTAACTCCTTGTAAATCACAGCATGGCAATCACAAGTGCACTCTGTATCAGTCTTAAATTGTGCAAAGGCTTTTTCAGCTTTCTAATGATGCAGTACACTTTCAGTTAACACCTTTTTCTTCCCTTTTCAGACACTGCCATTGATCATTTGATGAAAAATACATCACTTCTTGAGCACATGTCACTACTGGGTTGGCCAAATGTAAGGGTCCGGCTGTCACAATAGCCCAGCATTTAGCTGGGCATAAGGGATTCCTCTCGCTAATTTGGACATTTGAAGTAAATTGAGATGAAGACTCGGGGCACAAGGTAGAGATTTCTTAACAGTGTAAAAACCCATCACTATATCTGATACGACGGTATCACGGGCCTCATTCACAAACACATTATTGTCAGTTCTGTGCTAAGAATTCTTTTCCATCCAAACAGAATCTATATATGGTATAGCTATAGTATACCTACAGAATATAGCTACATTGCTTTATATGGTAGGTGATCCAGTGAGAAATTTGATTATTAAGTGTACCAAATAAACTGGAAGCATTTTATACTATATTCATTTACATTTATATTCATTTATATTCACTTACAATCCTATACAGAATTTAATGTTTTATTATGTGTTTAATTTATGTAGTATTATGTGTTCTTATGCTTTGCCTGTCCATCTTATAAAGGTGATATAGTCTCGGTATCCTAGCCTGACACATGTCATTTTTGTCTAACTCAACAGAACATTTCTGCAATTCTTCCTCAATAACATACCCAAGAAAGAGTGAACTAAATTTACAGAATGGTATCTTATGTCACTAATAAAAACTTTATGGCCCTAAACTTGGGAAAACTTACTTTAGCAGTCCCATTAATCTATAACAATAATACATTACTCCAATATCTTCTAGGCAGGATAGCGGATGTAACGTATTCCTGCCATTTTAATAACATGGCATCATGTTTATAATAGCATCACTAGCCGTGTTTTATGGCCTATTCCCGCAAGCTCTTTCAGGATTACAGGCAACAGAAGAGTTATTGTCTGCACCTAGGCTTACATTGCTCACTTGTTCCGCCCCCTTGAGAATCCAAGCTTGTTGGATTCTGCTGTTTTCAGCCATTTCTACGAACCATAACAGCAGAATACAGCAACTTTGGGTCGAGCTTGGGTCGAACTATCACAACAACTGATAGTCGCCCGCGGTTGCCCCTTGTTGCTTGTGAAACTACAAATATTCCTTTCATTCTCTAGACAGCATAAAATTGCTTTCGAATATAATGTTAGCCTAGCACACGGTCTCTCTTTACCAATAGGGGTGGATTTGGCATTTTTGGTGCCCCAAAGTTATGTCTGGCAGCTCTAATCAGACATTAGATTATATTTTTTACTGCAAAATACAAAACGTACCCACCATGTACAATCTTTTTACTGCAGTCAGAATGTAACCATCCCAGTCCGCCACCCCCCCCAGAAAAAAACCAGTTCTGGAGGCAGTAAGATACGTACAAGATTGTACAAGGTGGGTAACTTTAGCATTTTGCTGTAAACAATTTTAAATGTCCGATTGGAGCTCCCAGATGTAATATACATATTATGTTGTATCTGTATTTGTAACAACAAATCAGAAAACTCCACGGATGCCAATGCAATGAACGCGACTGGCCACAACCAGCGCTGACTAGATGGCGCGGAACACACGGCGACAGTTTGTCACCAACGCCATCCAATGGCAGGATAGTGAGATCAGATTGTCCCTTGTATGTTGCGTCTCTCGGTATTACCGGCTTGTGTTCCTCTTTACAGATACCATGTGCATTACATAGCCTTTTTCTTTCTTTGGCTTTCCATGTGTGTTTTCTTTTTTAGTTTGATATTTAGCTTGTTTTTCCATCAACACACACACATACACACACACACACACACACACACACACACAAAGCTAATCTCTTCAAGTGATTTAGTTCTATGATCTGAATTGTTTTGCCTTTACAATATTTTGTGGCTTTTTGGCCCTTTGTGACTCATAAGCGGATTAAATGGATGCTTAAAAGCATGCTTCATGTATTCAAATCAAAGGTTGATTATTTACTCAAAACACTGCTTATTTCCTATATGGCCCCTGGGCCTTTAGTGGTCCCTTGGATTTTTTCTGCTTATAATCGAAGATTAATACTCTCAAAAAGCGTCCTCTTTGGAGCTATTAAGCATGATCACAAACATATCAAAAGCTCTGACAATTGGCATTATCTTCATGAGCTTTTAGAATCATACACCCCAAAAAATCGAATGGAACGTTCCCATGGTTGCCCTTAAGATTAAGTCCTGGACCCCCATGGACTGTATGCTCTGTGTCAGTATGTAAATCATGTCACCGTTACCTGATAGACTCAATCAGATTGCAGACTATTCATCTTTGCAAACCATGTGGTCACTTGGGGTTAGAGTTAGAATTAGTAACAGTGTTAGGGTTATGGTTAGGATCAGAGTAAGGGTTAAGGTTAGGGTCATGGTTACAGTTAGGGTCAAAGTTATGATTAAGGTTAGGGTCAGGGTTAGAATTAGGGTCAACTACATCGGAGATCAAGTGAGTCACAAAAAATGTCAAAGTGTAAAAATGTAATCCATGTAAAAATTCAGGTCTGAGGTCATGCTTTTAACCAAATATAAAAAAAGGTTTTTTTATCTTAAACTGAGATGTTTAGTTATGTTAGTAAGTGTTGTTTATATAAAATAAATAGTGGTGGGATTTTAACGCGTTAATTTCGATTAATTAATTACAGGAAAATTAACGCACTAAAAAAATTAACGCATTTTAACGCATTTAACGCATGAGCAGCGGCGGTCTTTACATAGAGGCGTTGCTAGGCAATTGCCTTGGGCCCCTCCCACTGTAGGGCCCCCTTGTCTAGCTAAAGCTGGGCGTACACTGTGCGATTTTTGGCCCATTTTCAGCCGATTTTTCACTCGTGCGACTATTTTTCGATCGGGCCGAGTTTCTGCTCAATCGCGTGTCGTGCATCGTATAGTTTACACAGGTAAACGAGGAGCGATTCACACCTCACGACCAACTCCCGATCAGAAATCGCAGCGTCGCAAGAATATCAAACATGTTTGAAATTCAAATCGCTCCTCGTGAGATCGCATGAGAGCGTCGGGTCGTATAGTGTGAGTATATGAATCGTGAGCTGTGAACTTTTAAACCCTGCGATTTAGTCGTACAGTTTGAGCTGGAGCTGAGTACACGATTTAAAATATCGTACAGTGTACGCCCAGCTTAAAGCCAGGTTCACACTACACGACTTTTCAGTCGTCAGGTTTTTGTGCCGTTCGCACTACACGACTGGTTGTGCTGTAATCGCGAGTCTCTCAGTTGTTGTGGCTTTCACACTACATGACTGATCGGCGACGCGGGCTCACGAATTACACGACTTGGGAATCGCCGACTCATCTGGCTGCCGTCCAAAAACACGAGAACACGAAAACGAAACACTCGCGAGAACCAGCAACACCACGAAGAAGATAAAAACAACGTACATGTACTCCACATTTTCGTTATTATTATTATTTTTTGTACCGTTTAACCACTCCATAGTCCCAAATTGCCAGAATTATTTCATCTCTCCGTTGCAGTGAACACAGATATTTCTCCAGTGCTGTCACAGTAACTTAAACACAGTGTTGTAGTAAAGTTGTATGAAGCTAGACGCTGCTGTTGACTCTCAGTCGCCGACTGGGCTAGATATGTAACATGCTAGATATTAAACATGCTAGATATCTGCCGGTCGTCTGCGATGAGTTGGCGACCACTCGGCGACGGCTCGGCGAGCGTCTTTCAGCAGTTCACACTACACGACTGAGCGAGCGCCGAATGATCCCCGATTTGCCTCCGACCACAGTTTCTGTCGGCGATCTACAAAAACAGTCGGCGACTGAAAAACCAGCCTAAAATCGTGTAGTGTGAACCTGAACTTATTTCTCGCATATTAATGTTGATGGGCCCCCTAGCTAAATTCGCCTTGAGCCCCCAAATTGCTAAGTCCGCCACTGCGCATGAGATACTTTTGCACCGTGGAATGTTTCTCAGTGCACGAGTTCCAGACATGCAGATTATATGGACGCACAATAAGATGAGCATGATGGAGATGACTGAAGAGGCTACGCTGGTGGATGGGAAATTTAAATATCAGAAACTTCCAGATGGAAGTACAAACAAAAATAGTGTTATTTGCACTTTATCCAGGAAGGAGTTCGCTTATCACAGTAGCACTTCCACCCTTCGTTACCACCTCAACGCAAAACATGTTGGGCTAACGCGCAGGTCAGTAATGATAACTTAGCTGCTAAATTTATTACTAGTGCGATAGGGTGACCAAACGTCCGTATTTCCCGGGACATGTCCGTATTTCACATCCTGTCCCGGGCGTCCCGGGTTTTTTTTTAAATGAGGAAATGTCCTGGTTTTTAAATGACCTTCATTGGACCATTAAACTTTCGCGAGTGGCCGTAGCGCGCGACTCCGCACGCGTTTATACATGACGCATCACATTATTTGCAGTGTTGTTCGCTCTCTGTGGTCGAAGATAAAGACTTACAAGAAGCGCTGCACATTGCGTCAACTGATGCAAGTTGCGAACTACCGTCCAGAAAGACAATGTCGAAGAAAATCCAGCAGCTGTATGATGAGGAAAGGGAAGTAAAACAGGTTATTGTGAAGAGCGACACAAATGTGGCTCTGACTGGGGATCACTGGACCTCTGTTAGCAACAAGAATGATCTTGGTGTGACAGCTCATATTATAGATGATGAATCTATAGATGATGAAGATCCAGTCATTTGCTTTGAGCATGCAGAAAACCACTTCTAGGCACTATGGAGATGCCTGTGGCAGAGGCCTGGGAAATTAAAGAAAAATATACCATCTAAAATGGTATTAAAAAACATCTTCTGATTTACTTCAATTCTTCCAATATCCTGAGCAAAACTCCCAAAATTAAACAACATTTTTGGTCAGAATTTCCAGTGTTCTGAACTGTTTTCTGCACTCATCTATTGGTCTGTGTAGTAGACTGGTGGAAAAATAAACAAGATGTTGAAGTTTATGGTTATGTTCATTGATTCATTCATCATTCAAACTTAAATTAATGTTTCTCATGTTAAGTACTGAAATGCGATTAAAATGCGATTAATTTCGATTAATTACAAAGCTTCCGATTAATTCGATTAATTTTTAAAATCGCGTCCCACCCCTAAAAATAAAACAAAACATTTCACAAACTAAACGAATGAAGACTGACAAAAAAAAAAAAAAAAAAGAATCATAGCACAGTATGATGTAAATTAATTCACAGTGGTAAGATGAATAGTTTAGTGGCTTATTAATATGCATATGTTTAGTGACTAAGTTTTGTGTTCGGCTATGATGAATGAGAGGGATGCACGGAGGACACTTATGAGTAACGACTTCATGATAGAACAAAAAGGACACACACACACACACACACACATCAGGAGATCAATCAGTCTTACACCAAGCTTTGTTGTGTAGACTGAATTTGAACAGGCCAATCAAAGTGCTGTTTAGCTTAATATCTCTACAGATTCAGAAATAACTATTAGTGCTTGGAACAGTTTGAGTGTTTCATTAGTCGTGAGGGAAGTGTAGCTACAACTGCTGGTTTTTTATCAGAACGCCTGCCCCTATTGCAACTTTTGAGCTGGTACAATCTGCTTAGTACCACTTTGGAACCAAATCAGACGTTCCATATCAGAGGTGTTTAACATGCTTTAATTCTCGCATCGTGACACGGTCAGCCTGTCGTTTGTAGACGACCATTTGATAGAGCAGAATTGAATCAGGTGACAGCAGTAGCGGTAAGTTCACAGCTGACTTTTACTTGCGACGTGTCGTTGTAAAACCTTATCACTTGAACGGCTGCCAGAGAGGCAACGGTTTCCCTGCTCAAGGGCGCAACATTTATAAATAAGATTTTGGATAACAAGAGGCGCAGCGCAGCTCGACAGAGCAACAAAGCGAGCGTTGAGCCGCGTGACAGCACCCCGAGGACAGCGGCGGAGCGCGCGCCAGCGGTGGGTCTCATTTAAACAAGTCTGAGAGAGAAGGAGGAAATAAATACGGCCGCGGGCTCTTCTTCCCTTTAATGTATTCAATTAAGCTGCTTCCCTCTGGAGACGGGCAACACGCGCGTACACATACACACGTACACACGTATACACTCTCTCTCTGAGACACACACACACACACACACACGTGCGCGGGTACAAATACACTGGTGTGAAGAGACACGATCGCCTGGAGAAGAACGCTCTGAATACTCTCATTCTCCACCCGCTGATTAGAAATCTTTCTCAACAGGTCCTTTCTTAATTAAACTTTCCAAGAGTGGATAGACTCTCACTTTAGCCATGATGGAAAATTGAAAATAAATAAATAAATAAATATAAAAAACTTTCAATTACATTTTACTCCCCAAAAGAAAAAGTTAATGTGGAATGACTTGAAGTTGTTTTGAAATTACTTAAAAGCGCACAGAAGATTTTCAAAGCCTGAAGTTTATATCATGATAACATGGAATGTGGATCAAACGTTGTCCATATAAAACCATAACCAGTCATATAGAGAAAATATAGAAAAGACCTTCACAAAGGTGCAGCTATTCACTGTGAACTGAGAAAACATAATTATAAACCTCAGAGTGACACTCCCTGAAAATGCGTTCTTCAGAGAAATATGTCAGTAAACCGTAACTTTGCCTTAGATTATGCATGACAAAGCCTGAACTGCACCTCAAGTTCCCTTTCGACCCCTTCTTCAAAACTCTGTCATCAACAGCAGGTATGCGGAGTAATGAGACTCGTTGGCGCAATTATGAAAAATATGTCTGTGAAAGAATTAATTTGGTGTCCCTTTGTACTTCGTGCTAATTTTCCATGCAGTCCCATTGTGTTCCAAAACCCCACAGAATTTGTATCTATTAAAATGAATCTCTTATTACATCGTCTACATCCTCCCTTTGCTCTCTCATTTTTTTCCATAACAAATCAACTTAATCAAGCTCATTAAGTGTCATTATTAGCCATTTATTGTTATCTTTCCCAGTGCTCTACTGACAGGCTGTCCCACCCACTCACGTCCTCCTGGCACTGCGGGCATCACTGGGCCTTGACACACACACACACAGACACAGACACACACACTCTCTCTCACACACACACACACACACCCTTACTCACAAACACACACACACACACCCTCACTCACACACATAAACACACACACACACGTACTTGCATACGCACACACTCACTCATGCACACACACACCCTCACATACTTGCATATGCACTCACTCACTCATACACACCCACACACACTCACTCACACTCTCATATATATATGCACACACCGCATCAGGCTCTCACAGCTTCTTCTCGTTTATCTTGCCTTGCTTAGTCTTATATGCTATTACGGTTCATATCTTGGTCTCATATATCTAGAACAATAACACGAAGCAAAACACTCGCCGTTGCTTTTATTTCAAGATCAACATTATAATTTACACAACATATTAAAACATATAAGAGCTTTGATAAAGCATCATTTTGAAGTGATGTTTACTGGAGTGTTACACACACACACACACACACACACACACACACACACACACACACACACACACACACACACACACACACACACACACACACACACACACAGACTTACAGGCCTATCCATGGTCGAGAGCAGCTGGTTAATTAGAGTCATTTCTCCTGTCATGTGTTATTTAGCCTAAGTGTAACTGATCATTGCTGATGGCGGTTATAGTCTGCCAAACTCCTACTTAAAGAGTCCCCATGAGTACATGTCTTCCCATTGGGTTTGTGTGTGTGTGTGTGTGTGTGTGTGAGCGCGGTAAGTCAAACAACAGATAAAAATGTGTCGAAATTAGTAAGACATGACTTCATAACTGTTTCAAAATGTAAAAATAGATATATTAAATGACAGTTCAGTGATTGTAACTTTGGTGACCTCTCTAACCTCTTTAAAGAGTTTCACTATTCATTTTTACTCCATATAAGATTAAAGAATCTGTATTTATACCATGTCAGTAAGTCAGAAAGTCATGTTTATTTTAATACGTTCAGTGTCAAAAATATAGTCTATTAAAGCATATATATAAAATACCTTGATTTTTTATGCTAACATTTCTACTTAATTACATTTACTTATGCAATTTGTTTACAAAGTGTTGGGCTTAATTGCATTACTATCTGGTAGGCAGAAATATGCAGAGCGAGAAAGACGACGTATGGCAGCGTGAGTGAAATGCTAATGAGACAGATATTTATTCCTCATTAACAAGCAACAGAAGGCAAAACCAGAACTGATAGCAAGTTTCAAACTTTAACCCCCACTTATCTTATTCACTCTGGACTGAAATACACACACAAGAGAATATTATTCTCTTTTAAATAGCTAGTTGTTTTTGATTACTTGGAGGGGTGAGGGTTGTCCTAACCATGTAATGCTATGTATTGTGCATATACCACATAAACATAAAATCTCTTTCATGATAGATCTCTTATGGTTCAGTATTCTTGTAAACCAATGCAGATAAATAGTTAAAGACTAAAGTAAACTTCTAGCCAGACCTGTAGAGCAATTACATCCCAGCATGCATTGCATACTACAATCAAAAGAAAAGTACACTGTCTGCAGGGCCCACATAAACTGCCTGTCTTTCCTTAAAAAAGTACATTTATGAATCAGGCCAATACTTTCATAAATATACTTTTTAACAAAAATTCATACAATTTGTGTGTACTAGGAGACCAACCATTTCCTTCTCAGCAAGACTGGCTACAATACACAGGCTCATTTTCATCTCAGCATTTCAAACTTTAATCAGACTTTAACTGCGGCAATATGAAAGTGTCTTAAACAAAGGCCTCTGCTCTCCACAATAACACTTAAAAAGGGCCTTTGTGTGGCTTTTTTCCCTCTGCGAACAATAGCAAATTATATCAGGGTGCGAAATCTTTTATAATGAATCGCACATTTGCTGATTGCAAATAATTGCGTCAGGCGTGTAATATTGGCGGGGTCGCGGAGGTGACTGCGCCGCCACTAATATGAGGATTTGATCTGTGGGCCTCACTGATGAGGTCTATTCACAGTGTTGCTGACCTACACCCACCCTCACCAGCACCCAGCCCCCCCTCCTCCCCCAGCACTGCCACTTCAGTGTGATCACGAGAGTGCTGGTTAAAGTTTGAAGCCAGGTGTGATCAGAACAGAGGCCTCCCTTAGCCTTATAACCCCCCCCCCCCCCCACCCTCCACCACCTGTCTCCCCTCCTACCCCCTCACCCCCCCTCCTCCCACCCACATACACTTTTTTCCCTAACACCTGAGCCTGCTGGTTTCAGACCTGGCCATTATGTTATGGACGTGTTCATGTGGTGGAAGCTGAGCGGTGATGTTCTGTTCAGTGAAGGAGTAAAATGACTGCTGCAGGTCACAGGAGTGTATACAGCAGCGCACAGAAACCCGGCAGTACCTCGCGATTCATGTCAGAATCCACACATGTACAGCAGCAGCCCAAACCTCAAAGTGATTACAGAACTGATCCGAATGTGTTGATTAAATGTTAATAAGGATTTTTGTCAAGTATTTTGGGTTCTTTTAAAAGTATAAGTGAGTCTGTGTGAGTTCTATTGAAGTTAAAAAAGAAACAGCAAATCCTAATTGTGACTAAATTTGAACTTATTTTACTTTTAATAATAATTTTCCTAATTTTCAAAACTGTCAAACTATCCAAACCTGCCTCAAAATGTAGTTCAGGTTCCATTAAGTCTGAACGGTATGTTCTGAACTAAGCTGGCATACTTCAAACCAGCAGTGGTTGAATAAACCTGCTGGTTGAATAAATTGAGCATTCAATGTAGTGTAAAATGAAACAACCTTCGGTTATACGGTGTTGAAACTTTAGTATGTGTATCAATTCATGAGCAAATGTTTTTGATATCTGCAGCTCTCATTCAGCAAAATAATGCCTCGAATTATGTGTGTTTCATGGTTACGCATACAACCTTTTATCATATAGCAACATTCTATAATATATTCAGTGTTTTGTTTTGCTGAACTTAGTGGGTCATTGAACAGGATTATGTATAGGACACGAAATACATTTTGTTCTGTGTTAACCAAAACAGTACCCTGTCATTCAGCACCACTCAGTTATTCAGTTCTCGATTGCCGTTAATAGACACACATGGCTTATTTACAGCACACGCTGTGACAATGAGCGTAAACAAACAATCGAGTCACTGAGCCCATTGTCCTTGTTTTGAAAAGAAATATCATGGGAAATCATCAAACACACAAAAACATACATTTGAAATGAATTCTTCCATAATTACTTTGGGGTTCGAAAATTCTCTCATGAAATATTTCTGAAGCGCTTGCGTCTGAGGATGGTGACACAGAATCTGCTGTGGTGGTGCAACAGAACAGCACCAGAGACAGGATAAACACACACACACACACACACACACACACACACACACACACACACACACACACACACACACACACACACAAACACAAACACAAACACAAACACAAACACACACACACACACACAGAAAGACAGGGCAGGTCAGGACCCCTGAGACATGACAAGCACAAACACAAGCAAAACTTTAACAGTGGTCTTAGTAGAGCACTGCCACGCAGACACATTATGAACAGTAGTCATGCATGGACCGACATGTTCTTGAACAGTCTTTGGACAGGCAAATCGTACAAAAAAAGAGGATGGTGGTTTTTTGTACGATTTGGCAGACATTTAACACTAAATATTTCAGATGGAGTCTTCTCTCAGCTGGCCGAATGAATGGGGAAAGGGTTTTTTTTTTTACAGTCAATGAGCAGTTTGTATATATTACCAATAAAGGTGTTTGGAGTGTGTGTGTGTGTGTGTGTTCTTGTACGTCTGTATGCTTGGGTGCGTACAGGAGTTCATATTTAAAGAGCACAGTGATGAACACCAGAACTGGGGGAGGTCATCTGAGCCAAACAAAAGCAGCACTATAGATATCAGTAGATGACTCTGAGCCAAACAAAAGCAGCACTATAGATATCAGTAGATGACTCTGAGCCAAACAAAAGCAGCACTATAGATATCAGTAGATGACTCTGAGCCAAACAAAAGCAGCACTATAGATATCAGTAGATGACACTGAGCCAAACAAAAGCAGCACTATAGATATCAGTAGATGACACTGAGCCAAACAAAAGCAGCACTATAGATATCAGTAGATGACTCTGAGCCAAACAAAAGCAGCACTATAGATATCAGTAGATGACTCTGAGCCAAACAAAAGCAGCACTATAGATATCAGTAGATGACTCTCAGTCTCATGGTAACCGCTCTGATCCTGATGTTTGTTAGCACCATAAGAGAACGTAACATGTCAAATATCAGTAATGTAATGTCATGGAGAGAGTTATGGAACTTCCATAAAATATAAGAATTTGATTTAAACTTAAAGGCCAGTGTCTCAGTTTATCTGGTTAAACTCCAATGCCAGTGTTGAATGGTTTAGGTTAAACCATTTAAGTGACATGGTAGATCACATGAACATGTGTGATTTTACAACAGAATCACAGAATTCATATTGCTTTATGCTACCAAGCCTAATCAGTATCTTGATTCAGGTGTCTAAGTATTACTATTTCCATTTGTGAGGCCTAACACTAAAATAGACGGATCTACTGATAGATATTAAATCATTAACTATAAAACTGTCTTGTTAAACAGAACAGAGTAAATCTAAAGGATTTTTATGATATATTCTCTTATTAGGATTATTGTCTATGGACTCTGGGTCCATTGAAAAGAATTTTCAATTTGAAATAATTTCATCTTATATTTCGACAAGTAAATCCATACATGATTAAAAGCCTAATGGCAATCAGTCTCACATTCAGTGGAAAACATGACCTCTAGATCTCTCTCTGAATGAGAGTCAGCTAATGAGGAAAAATGAAAATATCATTATTCCCTCACTGGTCATTGATTTCCACAATACGGTAGAAAATTAATCCAAGAAATCAATCCAGAAGCACTCAACGGAAACAAAAAGTGGTTTATAGGGTGAAGGGAAAAAAGTCAATTAAAAGAAGTCCAGGATTATCTAACTGATTAACGAACAGAGAGAAACTGGCATGTGATTTAAACCAAGTCACTTAACCTGAGGGGTTTGGATAGACGTTTTTGGACAGTTTATTTTACAATTTCACAAAATGCATGTGAAACTTTTTCTTAGCGGCTTTAATATGCGCATAAAGTCTTTCTGCAGGATAAATTGATCCAGAATTTGAAACATATTTTGGTCTAGTACTCTTTCAACATAATTTCATATTGGATATGGAAATACGAATATGAAAATTCCAACCACTAGTCTCGAGCACAGTAAAAAGAAATATTATTGAATCTGGAAATCTTCCATGGTGTTTTATGCTATGTCCATTTTCCCCAGTCTATATCCATTTTGCATTAAAACGCTTTAGTGTCTTGGGCAGCTGGACAGCTCACGTGCAGCTCCATCATCTAAACCCGTCCGCTCAACCCATTACCTGTAGAAGTGTGAGACTGGAGAGAGGGCTGAAGAAAACACCATTACAGCGCACAGAGCCCCAGCTCCGCCGAAACACCCAACAGCGCGGGAGCAATCTGCACACAGACCCCTTCTACAAACTGATTATCAGCTTGAAATGCAATTTTATGCATTAATACTCCACAAACCGCCTCCCCCCTCTCTTCGAAACCTTTTCTTTTTTCTTTTAGGCTAAACCACACCGACACATGATTACCAGTGAACTGAACGGTGCTCTCTCATTCCTGGTGGCTCTCGCTTGTCCCGTAGCAGTCACTACCTGGCCGTGTCACAGGAGACATGATGGAGCTGGCCGTGGACCTCCAGGAGCTAAATCGTAGCCAGCCGATGACGTTCTTTGATTTTTAACCATTACAGAGTTTTCTCAGTGCTGCAGTCAATTTATTTTATTTATTCTAATGAGGCGCATTAGCGGTGGCGCGGGGAGCGGAGGCCCTGGCTTGTCGCCTCGTTAATCACACTTTGCAGACACTCGCAAATCAAGTTCTAACAGCAAGCACTGAATCAAGCCCAATGGAGCGTGCTCTCCTTCACAATTTATGATCTTTCAAATTGCATCTTTTCAACCATTAAATTGCAAGATACCATAAATTTTTATCTCTTCTACTTTGGTCCTGGTATTGATTCTGCTGTGTGAAAAATAGAAAAGCAGTAAATTCGGGGTGGTTAGAGGGAATTTAAGGCTTGTCTCCTGAAAGGAAACCCGATGGCGGGGTGAAGGCTGTTAATTTGCCATTGAGAACAAATACCAGGAGTGATAAAACATAAAGGCTCCATGGGGAGTTCAGCTCTGGCCTGGATGAGCGGCAGTCCTCTACAACCTTGAGTCTCGCTGTGCGTATCCCTGTGTGTGTGTGCACGCGTGCGTGTGTGTGTAGGCGCTTAAAGATCACTTAGCTATCATCAGTGCAGATTAGGTAGATGTGTAGTGAAATATGGTTCATTCCACTTGTAATGCAGGCACAGGATGAAGAGAGGAGGTGGAGCAGGTGGAGGAGGTGGCCGCTCACCCCACCCAATGACTCGAGAGAAATGGAGAAAAAGATCCTGTCAAGACATGCCAGGCTTTGAAAATAAGTTGTATGACTAATAGAGTCTCAAAGAAACCCTCTGATAATTCATATAACTCATATATAACTATGTCCATATAACATTAGATGCAAGAAAATCAAGCATCACCCTGCAAAGTTTGCCTGAGCAAAGCCATCTCATTTTCACCCATATGTAGTCCTTCATGGCTCATGTCAAATGTAGCTATATCTTCATACAATAATCAATAATCATTAAATAATGTTTAGTGTCTGCATTTAGGGGAATAAAAACTTGTACCTTCTATATGTTCTCATGCTTTAGGCCTACCCATCAATAGCATCATTAGCTTCATTTTCTCTAAAATGCAACAATCCTTTTACATGAAAAAAAAATACAGAAAAAGATCTTTATTGACAGTGAGTATAGATTTATGCCTCACATATTTGACCATATCGAAGATTATAACTGCCATGCATCGTCAGGTTGAGTGCTGTTTTAGAGTGCTGTTAACCTCACACTACTAGCAATTAAAGTTAGCTTAATTATACTAGGGAAATGAAACAGGAAAAGTTACTTCTAACTCTTTAACACATGGGTCATTGTGGTAGCGTTGGGCACTGACACTCTCCACACTCGTGACAAGTTCTAGATCTCAGAACCAAGTCCACACGTGAGTGCATAGCAAACTGGGCAGCAGGGAAGACGGAGGTGTGCAATTCGCAAACTTTGACTAACTACCCTCAAACTCTCAAAGTTCACTTTTAAGATGATGGCGACGGAAAGGCCATTGAATTTAACCTGAAGAAGGTGAAAAACACGGTACTTACCTGCGCCATACCGTTCTGGGGGAATTGGCATAATTGTTTCAGATTACATCTCCATAGCTGGGAGCAGTAAGGAACACACTTGTCAAACAATATGGTCAGATTAGCCATTTCTGATTGGGTGTGTGGAGGAGCAATCTCACTCATTACACACCTAAGAAAAGAAACAAAAGCGTGGTTTAAAGTGACTCAATTACGCACATAAAGAGCGGAGTGACAAAGCCAGCTGCCGGGCTGCGAGTGGAGGGTTAACCCCTTCACTCCACTTAGACTCCCACTCGCAGTTCCGTAACTGAGCCAGCACTCGTGCAGGGGGGCCAGGCAGAGCCTACGGCCTTACAGACAGCCAGTATGCAGTGCAGTGAAAGAAAGCCCAGCTGTAGAGCACCTTCAGGCTAGCGCTGAAGCCTTCATCAACATGTACCCAAGTGCTGGTTCCAGAGCGCGTGCCGGACCGTTCCTGCAGCGCATGCGACCACGCGCTTCACTGGAGGATTTGCATTTGGAAATAATTATACTGATTATGAACTTCAGCGTGATTGGCTTTGAGTTGCCAGTTGGATTATCTGCAAAGCACAAAGTTTTATGACAGGGCAAAAAATTCTGGCTCGATTGCACACTTGGATAACTTAATACTGAAACTTGATCCTGTTGTATCTTAGATAATCTGCAAAAACACCAAGAAAAAATGAAAAGAACTTTTAAAATGCCAAACATGCAGTCATGTTCCCATTTTGAATGTCCTGGACACATGGCAGTGTGAATTACATTTCCATCACTGAGACAGGTGAGCATGCCTTTACTTTAAAATGCAAAGCAATCTTATATCATGGCCAGGAAATGCATACCTGTGTATTAGGCTCATATTAACCTGTCAGGGCTTCCCAGAACTCATTATGTTTAAAAAGGGAACAAGACCGTTTTAGAAGCCATATTATTACTGCTAGGGACATGATGAGATAGACTACAAAATTGCTGCTAGGAAATAAATTTTGAGAATTTAGGGAATGCTAGTATGATGTAAAAGAGTGCATGTTTAATAGAAAAAGCTAAAGAGAAACTAAAAAGACTTATCTCATCAAAAAAAGGATGTACTATAGTAAGGCACACACACATTTTGCAGTCTTCACAGTACAGACTACATAATTCTGCCAGTTTAGCTTAAACCATAAAACGTAAGACATATACTGGAGTGCGTGAACACTGTTGAGTATTTATCCTGCGTCAGCCAGGGGGAAAGCAAACAGGTCTTAGTGTTGTGAAGTGCACCCTCAAGCTGTGTAAGTGGACACATTAGCCATATGTTGACATGGGCTACGATGCCATACTGTCCTCCAGGGTGGGTACTAAAACCCAGCCTGGCATGGCGGGCACTGTGCTTCAGTCACGCATACACACCTGGGCACACTGGGGGTTGTTTGGGTGTGTTTGTCTGTGTGACAATGTGTGACCCAGCATGGGCTGTGTGTGTGTGTGTGTGTGTGTGTGTGTGTGTGTGTGTGTGTGTGTGTGTGTGTGTGTGTGTGTGTGGACAACGAAATGGTATTCAGTCTCAGATTCCCCTGGGAGAAATGGTGGATTCCGCAGGCTGAATAAAACATAAGCAAAACAAACCATAACGAAAGGCATAAAAGTTCACAAACACTGGACTGATCAGTCAATTGCAACCCATCTGGCTTGTTAAACCCAATCTGCTAGTCTTGCATACCCCCCCCCCCCCCCAGCTACTGCATGGTGCAAGGGATTTCTACATCTGGGAACCAAGCATGAGCTCAGGTGAATGCTCGTATATTACCAGCCCTTTAGTGTGAGGGTTGGACCTTGGCAAACACACTCTCCCGATGTGCATCGTTCATTGACATGATGAAGGGTACTTGTAACTAGAAATAACACATCCAAAATCCTGCGGTTTGAAAAGAATTAACATTAGTAACCAATGTTGGTGTATCACTATAGTGTAATTTATAGGGATACCCTCTAGTTCAGCGTAAATTACCTGAGAGTAACGTGTGTTCGAAAAAAAAAAACAAAAAAACAAAACTGTATAGGTAGGCTATATCATTAAAATGGCTGCTTATCAACTTAGCAATTTATGAAAACAACTGAAAATGGAAAACAAATGTTACCACTGAGTATTACACAAAGTGTTCCTCTTTTATTTTTGTTCCCTCAACTTGTTATTAACTATTAAAAATAGATGCGGTTCATCTTTAAAAATGAAACCTTAACTGTGGAACAGCTCCACCGTTCTTTTCTTACAAGGAAAAGAACAAAAGGTGATGTTTTATTCAGGGCTGTCGTGTATATCATGTACACACAGTCTCTGCATGTAAAGCCAGAAGGAAAAATGAGTGTAAAGGCAGGTGAACGTTCAGGGAAACACGCAGGTAGACGGAAAAATTGAAGCTGACATGAATACAAAGGCCTAGTAGAGATCACAAAGATCTTTATCTTTTCATAAAGCAGGGAGAGAAAGAGAGAGACATTTAAGTGCCAAACATACAGGAGTTGAAATAATGTGTGTGTGTGTGTGTGTGTGTGTGTGTGTGTGTGTGTGTGTGTGTGTGTGTGTGTGTGTGTGTGTGTGTGTGTGTGTGTGTGTGTGTGTGTGTTTGTGTGTGTGTGTGTGTGTGTGTGAAAGAAAGAGAGAGAGATATGTTTGCTGCAGCTGTGGTGGGTTGAGTAATTGTGTGATGACAGTTTGGGTGCACGGTGTGATCTCCGGGGTATTGTGATCATATCTGACAGGTGGTTCACTAGCAACAGGAAACAGCTTTATCTTATAGTACTGCTTCTTCATAAACTCATACATGCTGTCATACATGTAGTGCAGTTAGCACGCACGCACACGCGCACACACACACAAAAACTCTGTCACAGCAACATGATTTTTCAGTGTGTCTGCTCACAGGTTGGGTGTGTACACACCCACACACCTGCACACACACCAGGTAAGACCCCATTTCGTAGCTTGCACACAGCAGCCCCACGACCCCACAGCAACTCGGAGTCTCTTAAGCAGTCAGATATACTGGTGTCAGCGTAATGTTAATGAGTGGGTGGGGAAAACAGGATCTGACTCAGATGAGGACAGAATGAGTCTTCAATCAAAACATGATGTCAACGGCTGACACCACAAGTACAGTTTGGATTCTTTTTTTGTTGTTTTGAAGAGAATAGGTTCTTGCTAGGATATAATTACATCAATGCATTAACTATCCTTAATCCAAGATTTGGCCTGCCAGATGTATATTCTGGATTCTCTGATAGTCTTTATCAATAAACACAAAATAATTAACTTATTACAAATATCTCTCCATATTAGAAAGGGCTAATAAGTACCTTTGGTTTGGTACTACAAAAGTTAAAAATTCACATTTTACAGTTTAAAGAATGTCTAAACCAATTATTTTCTCTTTGCGAAGGACAGGTAATGTCAGATTAGCACATGTATCAGTTTGATCATCTGATGATCATCCGTCATTTCAACATCATTTCACAATCTTCAACTGAATCATCGCCACTCTCTTGCAAACACTGCACACAATATCCCAAAATCCTTCAGTCCAATCCAGCAACAGGGATTCTTATCTTTGTTCAGAGTGTCAGCTGTTGTGGAGCCCAAAGTGATCCATTAGCCAGACCCCACAAACTGGGGTGTCTGGACAGGATCTTTCTGTGGTAGTGGTGATGTGTCTGGCACACCATCGTTCACACTGCCGTCCCAATCTCCCCCTTGTGCACGGTGATCCTGGTGCACTGTGGCCCACACCGTGGGGATACGGCTAGCCCCACTCACAGCAGGAGACACCATATTGTTTGAGTGTTACAATCCCTACTTACTGCTAATGACCATTTGGTCTGGCCCAGGAGAGATTGTCTACAGGGCTGCAAAAATCAGAACTATCACAGTTTGGACAGTTTCTTATTTAAGGGACTTACTAAGAGACTTAGTGTCAGCACTGTGAATGGTAAACATTGCTCACAGCATAGTGAGTTGAAAGGATGCCCCAAGAATGCCAACCATGCCTCATATTCTTCATAATAATTAATAATAATAATAATAATAATAATAATAATAATAGGAGGAAAAATGTATTTGAGGCATCAGATAATTAGTTGTGACATCCACCAGAAATAGAGCACCAAGCAAGAGTCTACTGAAAACCTACAGAAATAATGCTCAGTGAATTTATCAGTGCATTATTTAGGTAATGAAACATCTAACCATATCATATATCATACGAAATCAACAAACATACACACAATTCTTGTGTATCATATTAGCATCAGTACCAGACATATTTCTCATTTCTCATTATATATTTATTAATGAATGTCAGCGTACAAAAATCCACAGTAGTTGCTGAATAATATGCCTTAAGACTAATTATAAAAGGCCTGGAAGTTAAGAGGTTAATGTTTAAATGTTATTTAAATTAGTATTTTATTTTAGTAGTGTTTGTTTGTGTTTTGGTGGTTTTATATGTAACTATGTAACACTTACCACACAGATTTTTACAAACCAAACTATTGCGTAATGACCAAAGGTCAAAGTACCAGGACAAAGTTGCTATTCTGTCTTCCTCTCTCTCTCTCTCTCTCTCTCTCTCTCTCTCTCTCTCTCTCTCTCTCTCTCTCTCTGTATTCTAAAGTAATTGCATATTAACATGCCCTCCTAGTCAGTGATCTGATCCGGCTCACCTACTCCACATCTGAGAGGTGATTCGAGCGAGAGGGAGGTTGTTCTGATCTCATGTGCCGCTCAAGAACGGGCCACATTTCCCCCGCACGATAACAAACATGTAATTTCCATAAACACGCTGCAGTAATTGACAGCTTGATTTGGGCTCGTCTGCCGCGGGGAGAAGGCCGAGGGGGCTGCGGGGCCCTGGCTTGCGGGACCGGCCTCGAAAAAGGCGCCGTGGGCAGCACTGGGAATACTGAGCGCATGACACGGTCTCCCTGACTCGCAACACCCTGCCTCCCGCTCCAGCTTCTGAGGGACTCTGGCCATTACACACACACTGCCAGCGTGTGAACCCTACACCTACCAATCCGAACACTTAGGGTGAACGTGCCACATAGCGTCTTGTAAGGAGTCTGTAGAGACGCTGGGGGTTGTTTATCCTAACAGCTAGAATAAATGGATATAAATGGGCAAATTAAACTACTTATTTTGTATTTTGTAACTTAGTGACGTGAGGAACTAATGGTGAACCACATATCAGCTCAGATCAACAGCAGTAGAAGAATTGTTGCTTAATGAAAATTCTGTACTGAAAATGGCCTTGAATGTGTTGAATATTTTCTCATCTTCTACAGTATATAGATTGTAAGATTGTAAGTTTTTTTTTCTGCTGTGGTAAGTCATTATTGTATACAATGTAGTTTACTTGTATAAACTCAAAATACACAGAGTCTAATCTAACAGGGCCAACACTGCTGAATACCTGCTGGTCCAAAGCAAGTGAAGCTGACCGTGTTATCTGAGTGAGATTGAAAAAAAAAAGCTTCAAGTGCTTCTCAGGTGTCATATCAGCTGACACAATGGTAAAAATAAGCG
The DNA here is from genome assembly GCF_052324685.1 of Brachyhypopomus gauderio. Classification (NCBI taxonomy): domain Eukaryota; kingdom Metazoa; phylum Chordata; class Actinopteri; order Gymnotiformes; family Hypopomidae; genus Brachyhypopomus; species Brachyhypopomus gauderio. Next base: position 17,951,924 of record NC_135214.1, read on the forward strand.
AGAAAAGCCCAAACCCTTACCATATCTATAAAAACATTGTTGAGTGCTGTCTGAGGAGGGTATTACACATATTTATGTTGACAGGAGAATTTGCAAGTGAATACAAAGACCTGGGGATTAGACATAACCCTCCATAGAGAGGGCAGGTAGGAGCAGGGGCTGTCTATCGTGGGACTGACGCTTATCTGATTTGGGTGTGAGTGGGAGAACTGCACACACTACAGCCTTATCTCCAGTAGGCCTCTAGAAGAGGTTATAATTTCTTGCTTCGCTGAAGCTTGAGTAGTTTGTTAGTTGTACAAAGAGAGAGAGAGAGAGAGAGAGAGAGAGAGAGAGAGAGAGAGAGAGATGGTGGTTATGGAGGCTAGGGGTGGGGACAAGGGGGTGTTTGGAGCAGCACTCATCCCTCTAGACAGATTTGTTTCCGTTTCTGGTAACAGAGAGCGTGTAGGCTAACAGTTGCAGGAGAGAACCCCTCTTAAACATGCACCTGCTCACAGAGCACAACTCTCCAGAGCAGCCCGGGACGCAACCGACAGAGAGGCTAATGAAAGCCAATCTCAGATCGAACAGGCCACGCAAAGGCACGAGCGCACGCAAGGACGTCCCCCCACGCGCGCTTCTAGACAGCCGAGAGGGGCGCGTGTCTGCAGAGGAGCGCGTGTCTGCAGAGGCCAGGGCAAAGGTTGCTCCACTGCACCGCCAGCAGGGGAGCAGAAAGAGGGGCACTTTGAAACCACGGTGTCTTGACTGCTGATTGCCAAATCATAACTTTTCAGGAGAACAAGTGTTGCCCTGACACAAACCACACAAGATGATGCTTTACAAATGAAAAAGAAGCAGTTTGGACATTACGTCTTAACAATGTTTATTCTTCATTACTGTTCCTGTCACTCTCCAGAGCACAAGGGCGAATGAGCAAATTTTAGCATGTGCTGTTATATAGTGATAGTAAGGTGAGGCGAGAGTGGGAGGCTGTCTGCGATTGAAACATTCCCCCACTGCGAGTAAATACCGACTGGGCCAATTTCATCAGACACAGAAATGCTGGTGGTGACAGCGCGCGCATTGTTTTCCCGCGAACTGCACGCTGCGAAATTCTATTTTCAGTTTTACTTGCCGCAGTAATTATATGCATTGTTGGCGAGTATAAAGAAAATAAAGTGCATGAATGTGTCCCGGTCAATTGGATTCTGTCAGTTCAAACTGAATTGGGTACACACATACAAGCAGCTTGCCAGATCGTAATAACGAAGCTGTTTGTGTGGAACAATTTGGCTCTAAACAGCTCATCAGCGACGGGAAGAGTCTGTCAGAGCGGCCGCAGAGTGACACGTCCTCCGCGTCTCCGTCTGTTATTAGCGCGTCTCTTAAGACAAGCTCAATTATCTGACACTGCCCGTAATTTTCCTTCCCTCTCCAGCACAATGTAAAGTTCCTCTCCTTTATTTCCAAAGCTGCTCATTTGGACGGGAGAAAACAAGAAGAGAGACAAGAGTGGGTGGAGGAGACTATTTGACGAGAAAATCTGAGGGGGACAGGAGGAGTGGGGGGGGGGGGGGGGACAACATGAGTCAAAAACTAATTTGATGCTTACTTTACAAGAATAAATAGTTTCAGCCGATACTTTGTCAAATATATGTTCCAGATATTTGTATGATAACTTGATGGATATCTATCAACTAAAACAAAGAGGATGTTGCTGTCACGTCTCGTTGAACCTAGAAATATTTCTAAGTAAAAAAAACCCGACGAAAGCCTTTAGGCAGTTTTATTTATGATCTCCAGGCGGGTAAAGGAGTCGTTCTACTATTTAAAAATTTCCGTACCTTAAATTTAATATGCCTACCTGATATGGTAATTAAACAAATAAATGAAACAAGTTTTTAAAGTACTGAGCATTTGTTCTACTAATTTGCAAATGGAAGGAGGACGACAGACAATCATGAGATGAGGAATGGACCTTTTCCAGCGAAGGTGCCTGACAACATCCACTTCCACATGGCGATACCTGCTGATGCTGCTCTACATGACCACGAGTTGCCATGAGAACGAGCAGGAAGTGGTAATGACGGCAGTTCTAACTCTGTAAATGCAGTAACGCATGTCGGGGGCAATCGCCCTGAACACATCACCTCTCCCACGGGAAACCATGCTAATGCGCTACGGAACACGCGCTAATGTGTTACATACCGTCTGCTGAGCAGCGACCTACTGTCAAAACTGAAATCTCCCTCATTTACAGACGAGACTAATGTGAAAGACAAGGTTACAGGGATGGCAGCGTGCGAGACATCCTGAGAAAATATATTCAGGGCACTCTATCACAGAGTGTGTGTGGGTGTGTGTGTATGTGTGTGTGTGTGTGTGTGTGTGTGTGTGTGACAGAGAGAGAGAAAGAGAGAGAGAGGGAGAGAGAGAATTGTGTGTGTGATGGGCTTTCAAAAGAAAAGTGTTCCTTCATGTAAAACACCCATTCTCCATTCTTCCAGCCACTTACTCACTGGCATTTACGGGGATCTGAAGGCTGGGTGTGGACTGCGCTAGGGGTCACTCCTGTAGAGGGCTCTAGTCTGTAATCATGGCTACTCAGAGAAAATAGAGAAACACAACTCCATGAAAGAAGCATTACAAGAAGTTTCATCTCCCTTTTGTGCAGGAGCGAGTGTTCTTTCGGGATGGGGTGCACTGACCTCGGGAGTAGAGTGTGCGTCTGCCCGCTGCCTGACTGCCGGCCGCGTGGCCTGCCTCATTACTGCGCAGAGGCAGAGCGGGAGCGGCACGGAGGGCCGGGGGCCGGGGGCCGGGGGCCTGTGGTTGACGAGGCGGCCGGCGAACTGAGAGCATGAGGCAGTGCGGCGGGTTGAGCGCTGTGCCCAGCTGTGCCACTGCGGCCACCCCTGCACACATTTCCCCTGGACACAGGCAGACGGTTGTAATCAGAGAGACAGTCCAGCCCAGATTATAGTCTTCAATCAGCCAGGCAGGAAAATGATATGTACATCGCCCTTGCTACGGACACCGCGGAAACCCACCGCATATTACCTGTGTCAAACCTGCCAAAGGCATGATGGGAGGTACGGAGAGGCCATCAGACACCTGCCACTCCATGGGGGGGGGGGGGGGGGTGCTATGTGTGCGGGTCGTCCTACTCCAGGCAGCCGTCTCCATGGGGACCCCCCCATCTTTGGCGGCAGAAAGCACTTAATGTATATTTTTGCAAAACAGAGACAATTTGCGTCTCATTCCTACATGAACCTGGGCTCTTGCAGGGAGGGGCTGTTCCTACAGGACTGCGGTGAGCAAGACTGGATGTCCAAGACTCAGGCAGGCAGATGGAAATGAAAGACTGTATGGACATAAGTTGAGAAGAATAAAAAACATATTGATTATACACTGTATATGTTCTGCTGAGTGAGCCAAGCGGAAAACAGCTTTGCAAACATTGAGAGATTGAGCATGAGATCAAGATGGATAAACAAAAATAAGCAAACAGCACTGAATAATAAACACCCGATCGATAGCGCATAGCTGGAGAGCAAATTTAAAAGACATCAGAGTTTAAATGATTCTTGTGTTCATTCTGAAGACACTTGCAGCAGGAATCCGAACATCTAAAAAGAAATTGTGAAGACAGCAGCAAAATGTCATTTAAACAACTTCTAAACAAACATAGATGACAAAGAATAACATTATTTAAATTTTCCTCCCGGGAAGAGCTGAGCGATGCAAACCTGTAATTTCCCCTGAAACAAGAAAGCACCTAATTAGACCCTGGGAGCATCACACACCTGTCTCTTGGCCGGAGAAAACACATCAAACAATTGCAGCTCAGAATGTTGTTTGCTTTTCCGCTTCCCCTATTTCAAATTCAACACTTCTCAGTCTTGTGTCCTGCAAGACACCTCAGTTAAATGCAGATAGCAAATAATGGCAGGAAACTCCAGGCAAAAACAATCCAGAGCAAAGCATGGTGGATCTGCAGGGGAATGGTTTGCATAATGTCACACTTGTTTCACCCACCACAGGCACCTCATCACCTTAAAATTATTGGCCAGGCCACAATGGCACTTCCCCCCCTCTCTAAATCCGTTTTCTTACCCTCCAATATCTGCTCTATCTCTTTCTCAGCCTGTTCACATATATACACGCACTCTTACACATTACACATATGCAAACAGACACGCAAGAACACGAACACATACAACATTCACCTGCCACAGCAAAGGGGGGGGGGGGGTCACTAAATTGTCTCTACTTTCAAAAGGAAAGGGGGGAAAACATCACTGACCTGCTGTAAAACAGGCAATATGCAACAGTGGGGGAATCTGAGATTATTGAGTTGATCCATGCTGAGTTATCTTGCCCGTTGAAAACGATCAGCCTCACTGTGTGTGTGTTCTGCAGTTGATCAAGGGCAGACGTGTGCAGGGAAAGCACAAAGACGGGTGGTAGAAGGAATGGCCAGAGCTTTCATTTTCTACAGACAGCTAACGGAGAGCAAGGAGCCTGCACAAGAAACTTTGCTACCACAGGATCATCAGTTTCTGTCCATGAAACTGAACACAGTCTATGGCTACAGAACCTTTTGACTAGAACTTAAATTCCACCAAATTAGTTTGATGCACTGATATATCAAGAATGTTTTCATCTGAGTAAGACAATTAGAATCGCAATTAAATGAGAATCGTAATTAATACATTTAGGATTAAAAATAAATTAACTTTCAGATTAGGAAATCCCCAATTAAATTGCATTAGAAGTGCAGTACAGTTCAACATCAATACCAACTAGACAAATAATATAAATAGGCTATAAAAATACTCCTAAATCTGATTAATTTAATGTTAGTTGCATATAAAGTAAATAAAATCTAGGAAATCCCATTTCTAATATAAGACTTGTAGTGTATTATACTTTATATTTACTGTCACAAAAACTGTAAAAATATATTTTCACAAATAAGTTGTATGCTTCAAACTGTACTAGAGTATGTTACAATTTCCAATCTTATATTTATTTTCCAAAAGAGCTTGTCAAACTATTCCATGAAAACTGAGGACCATTTATTAACATACTGAATTACAAAAAGCTTTAAGTAAATGACTTGCCTTAAAGTCATTTGCAAGAGTCTAGATATTCAGACTTTGAGCAAATAACCTAGTATATTGATAAAATGTAGTCCTGCCAACTGAAGGCAATGCAGTTTCTGAATATTTCTAAATGATCAGGGAAACAGCATGCATACAGCATTTTATGTGAAACACTTTGCAACGTTGTTGGCTCAGTCTGGCTGAATGTTGGTCATCTCAGTAAATTGCTGCTATATGTTTCAACATCTCTGCAATGCTTTAAAATGAGAGTGAAGGAGAGGGTGAGGCAGTTAGACTAAATAAGATATACATTAGACCTCAGGGTTTGTTTTGTGCAAAAACCTCATGCGACGATAAAATAAACCATCTCTGCCAACCGTTCCCATTACAAACAAGTTTCTGAGAGTGCCTTCCCCCAAGGAAGATCAAATTGTGTCACAAAAACAGCAAAAAAAATGCCTTTATGCTATTATACCATCTGTTTTCTTCTGGCTCCTTGGATTTCTCTAGTTATCTTATTTGTGTACTTTGCACATGAATTGGACTGAAGAAACGAAACACTGTGCAATTACTCTGCAATTCAGGAAGAGTGGCGCAGCAAGGAACATGCCAGAGCCATTTACCCACAAACCCCGCACCGCCTCCCAGATGGAGGAGAGCGCGCTGCATTAGACCTCTCCATCCAAAATCAGGCCCAAAATTGCAACTGCTGAATTGTCTTGTCCCTTTAAATTAAATCCTTCTGCTGTACTGTCCTGCACCGGGACCACTTGAGTGGGGCTGGTCTTCGTTTGGCACCGCCCTCTCAGCGGTACGCAGGAGTGACCAACATCACCCCGTCTGCCGTTTCTACTGAAGTCGTAATAAGCAGTAAAAACACAGCAACTGCCTTCCCTTATAATTTTAGATAACAATGACTTTCATTCCATGTTTTTTTGGATAATACCTTTCTTAAATATTTTCTAGTCCTTTTTATATAAGAACCTTTAACTTCTCAGCATACCACTTGATGGAAACATCAGCAGCGCATATATATGCAGATGTTGTAGTGGTGACAGTTGAGGTATGGGCCTACAAAGTTGCAGTGAGCTTTCCTCACACCCCCCCCCCCCCCCTCCCCCCACCCTCCAGGAGGCCTGCTGGAGTGAAGTGGCCCCTGATGGTGGCCTTTATCTGGGCAGTCCAGCAGAAACTCTCCCCTTCCCGCCACCATCCGCACTGGAGCATTTCCACTTATCAGTACGGCGGCGTGCTCAGGGCTCCACGCAGGGCCCAAAATCGATCTCCCCGCGCTGCGGGCACCTCCGTGATGACAACATACAGCATTCTGCCCCTCATCCCTCTATCAGCAGAGAAAGAGCGAACACTGTACAAGGTCAAAAAGAACTCGCGATACAAAACTCATCTATCTGACTGTGTTTGTGAGGGCCTTATCTGTCAGAATGCAGGTGAAAGCCAGGTTAGCTGGTCCATGTTCAAGGGAGCTGGATACTGACTCCTTGAGAAGGGTGTAGCTAGCCGAAACTCCGGAAGACCTTGCAATAATGGCCGTGTTCATGCAGTGGAAAAGGAAGGCTATGATTCATGAACCCAGAATCGCCCTTTTCTCCATCTCTGCCCCCCCCCCCCCCCTTCCTGCAGGCCTGCATGGCACTATTACAATATTCAGATTACCGTGCACTGCAAATTAATTGGACTAATTAACATACAAGTAAATGATGATACCGTTAACACATTTCATTAACTCAAACTGTCATTCCATGTTCGCCGTGCACTCTGTATTGCATTACAATGAATTGAATTCATTAAATTATGCAAATGAAAGGTGGCAGGGAATGGACGTGTCCTTTCTTAATGCTGGTAGACTTGCTTTCCTCTGGATCTCATCTACCGCAAATTGACTTTAATACAGGAACATGTGCTTTTTCGGTTTGATGTGACAGATAAAAGATTTTAGCAGACACACATTTCAAGCCAGCCTCCTGCCTCAGGGAGAAACACCCTGATGCCATGTTTTGGTCATACAGGAGTGCCATCTCTGGTTTGCTTGTATGTTTTATTTATTGGAGAAATGCAAAAAATGCCAAGGACACCCACTCTGAGTAATAATAACAGAGAGAGCTTCAGAAATGGGAGATCTACATGAAAATTCATACGCCAAGATTTTAAACTTATATGACAAATTCATTTTTCAAGTATTCAGGTTAGTTTTTTTTTATTATTATTTGTGGCCACAAATAATGTAGCCAGAAACAAGAGTTTATAAACTAAATAATAGATTATAAACTTAACGCTTGGTTCATTCATATATCTATATATTTTAAAAAATGACTCAAGCTGCAACTTTCTTATTTATTCTAGTTATAGCTCAAACTCATGACCTGCCTCCTTTACCAAAACTCTAGTGTAAGCCTCAATCTCCAGTCTTTAGTCTAATCATGATCATTGTACGTGATAATCAGATCTGATCCTATTCTTACCCATTCTAAAACAGGCTGCATATGCCCAGCCAAGCACACTGCAAAAAGACAAACAGGACAGGTGCTCGCAGGGTCAGCCGGCCTCCCACTTTACAGCTGCAGTGACATCTGCTGGACTAGACCCAGGGGTTGCTTACACACCCACGCAGACACACAACCACCCACAAACATGCACACACACTGAATAGAGTGAAACTGAAACACACGACAAAATGGGACATGATGTCCACGCTATGGAAAAATGCACATACGAAAAAACAAAAACATTACATACAGGCATAACAACATAGCTTAATGGCCTCTTCTCCTCCCCTCAATGTGCAGACATGCGCGCACACACACACACACACACACACACACACACACACACACACACACAGGCGCGCACGCACAAATCTCAGAAAGGTAACATTATGAATCAAACACTACATAGGTGAAATCCTACAATGCATAAGAGGACGAATATTCAATGTCTACAGGTTTAATCCGTAATCACTAATAAAAAATGCAAGATGCCTACAAAAATGAAAATAAACTGAAACTACAGCTACAAAGAGAATGCTATACTTTAGCAAACGGAAGAAAACAGGACAGCTGACAACTAGAAAATTCTGTTTAGTCATTTTAGTGTGAAATAAAAAGCTGCCCTCAAAAGTGGGCATTGTACAACATTTTGAAGCTTTTTTGGAAAAAAAGACCAAATAAAAATACATGTTACAATGCTATTTATAACGAACAAAATCAGATCTGACATCACAAACTAGGGCAACATTAAAAATGTCCGCAAACGTTAAGGAATAAAACAAAAACATTAAATCAGAAAACAATAGTGTTTCATCAATTACAACTTAGTAATAATGTTTGCAACAATGTTGTGTACTTTAATTTGGACGATCATGATAAACAAATTTGAATGTCTTGTCTTTAATTGAAACCTCCAGGAAAGACTGGCAACAGAACTCAAAAACTGATGTTTGGATTATGTAGAATAATCGGTCATACGAAAGTGCAAAATGATCCTACACCATCACGTGAATATCAGACTGCATACTGGGACACCCCCACACACACACACCCACCCACACACAGACAGGGCAAAAAAGAGTATGTCCTTCAGCAACCTGGGAAGAATATAAAAGAATCATGTTCGCTTTACAAAAGTTCACTATCAAACTGTGAGTATATACCAGTAATAAACAGGTGTACTTTTCACGTGAAAAGGCTCTTTCCCCTCCCCTTGCTGATCTCAGATCAGGAGTGTCCCATCCTCCAAACATGGCTATAATAGACAAGAGTCACAGCTCTCCAAAACCTACAGACCTCATTCAAATGACCGCGAACCACATTAGAACCACAGTGAATCCACAGATCTTCATACTGTAGGGATGAAATTTCACACTGCCTGTGTTGAACAGACTGACCTAAGACAATAAACTGCACATCCATTGCTTGTTATGTGGTGGTTTGAACTGTTAGTTCAGTCCATGTCTTCATAGCAGCTGAGGAGTGATTTGATTGAATGTGTTCCAAACTGCTGGAACACTGGAACACACAGATCCCTGCTATGTAGTACTCCTACTAGATGAGAACATGGTACATGTGCCAAGACCAGGCACGTTTATCGAAGAAATCACCCCCTCTTCATGCAACCAGACACTGTGAAACTTCATCAATTTCTTAGCTGAAACCACAGATCTACCCATTTCATATCAGGGATTCTGATTCAGTTTAGATCGTTCAGTCTTAGAAAAAAGTAACATATTGGGAGTAATCATACATTGGGGGGACGGGGGGGCTGTAAAAGCTCATTCAGGAGATGTAGACACCACAAAACCAATTTACTATGCAAAGCCTCATATAAATATTTTCTTGCTCAAAAAGACTTGACAACAAATGCATAACATTAGGTCAAACTGTAAGAGGTTCAAGAAGAAGAAAAAAGTTTAATTACATTTGATTGTTTTTTTGTTTGCCACCTGCAAAAATGCTTCACAATGCTTCATCTCAGAGAGGGAGCCCTGGTAGCTCACCATGCAACTTGGTGAAAGGACCAGGTCGAAGAAACCGCACACGCACGTGTGCGGAGGAGAGTCTCAGAAACGGACAGTTAAAGACAAGATTTGGACATGAAGAACTTCATAACGCCCAGCACCAGAGTGGCACACTTCATCCTAATGTTCATTCACCATTTATGCTGAACCTTCTCCCTCACAATGTGGCCAACTAAAGCCTAACCTAGCCATAACGTTAGCTTAACATCTCTCCCATTTACTGAATGTATAGCTTCTTTTAGAAAGACTACTCCCATTCAAACAGATACACACAAAGTTGCATTACAACTCCTCAGCAACTCTACTTTTGTACACCACAGAGTATGATACAAAATAAGGCATTTCAGTGTTTTTATAATGGGAACCACATTAATCAACTCTCTTCTGCTCCACTCTCACCATAAAAAGACTGCAGACAAACATAAATCAATACTCTATATTTGTAAAATATATATATATGTATATATATATTTATATATATATGTATGCATTTACGTAAACGTACATATTTACGTAAATCAGAATAATCTGTGAGGATATAAAAAGCAGGATACACGTGTGTGAGGGACAAGTCTCTGGTCAAACTGAGGTCCAGACAGGAGAAAGAGGAGAAGATAAATGGTGTCATAAAATGAAGCCACGGAACCTCGACGGCCAGACAGGATGTTCGGTTGCATCCCTCTGAAGCGGTTCCTTCCTCCCGAGTCCGAAAGACCCCTCCCCCCGTTTTGTTCCGCGGCTCCCCGGGTGTGGGTCACTCGGTGGCGTCGCTGGCCGAGACGGTGACGAGCTGCAGGGGGATCTCCCCGGCCGAGAGCAGGTCCTGCGAGCTGGACGTGTTGATGGTGGCGTTGACGGTGGCCAGGCCTTGGACACCGCCCGGCTGGATGTTGGTGAGGATGAGCGTGGTCCCACTTGGTGTGATGATGCTGTCGGAGGAGGCAGACGTCTCCATGGCCACCGCCGCCGCAGCCCCTCCCCCCTTCTTGTTCTGGTGCGTCTTTATATGCTTGGCCAGGTGATCACTGCGCATGAAACGCTTGGAGCACTGCGGACACACAAACTTCTTCTCCCCTGCCACACAGACGGGACGAGAGGTTAGCATGGCTGGCGTGAAATTTTATTTGCTCGTGTTTCATGTAACAGCACACCACGCAGGGGGCCAAAGAGAAACAGCCACTCCTAAAAGGCATGATCATGACACCCGTTTTAAAGGCAGCTGTCTGCAGTCAACCAGTATACATTCCCACTTAGGCTTAAACCCAGATCATCAAGCTACAGCTTGATCCAGCCCTCACAGCCAAGCCTCCTAAAGCGTCAGTAGTGCAAGTTCATGTGGAGAGAAAATTTGTCCGAGAAAGAAACTGCTTCATAGCGTTACAAAGGTGTCGGAGTTTTACCTCAGGCCAGGCACTTAACGTGACATTCTGAACAGACGTGATGTCAGATAAATCCAGTGAGAACATTTTAGAGACCTCAATGAGCTGTGAGATGGAAATAGACTCAACTGCTGTTCAGGCTCGCGGTAAATTGTCTGGCTCGCGGTAAATTGTAGTGTATATATTACAGTAGTTCATAGCGGGGATAAGCCCTTCAGACCACTCGCACAAGTTTTACTGCCTGCATTATTAGAGGGAAGTAAAAACGAAACATCATGACAGAAGTAAAAAGAAAAGTGTGTAAGTGTGGTGGGGGACGAAAACGAAATCAAATGCCTTTATAAGGTATCAGAGCGTTCTAGAAATCATCCAAATTAAACAGGAGTCATTCACCTTCTAAGCCCCTGAACCTTTCATTGTAGCCACAGACATGTTAGAATCCCTCTTTTCAGTGTACCTACTGAAATATTATAAGCCCTCTTCTCAAGACATCCACAGAAACGTAATGCGTCCTGTTTTCAGCAGTATTCAAAAATAAGCACAGCACATGGAACCTCAGCAACAGGGAAAACCATTTCCAGCAAAGTGAAACTAATCCTGAAAATAAGCCAGACTGTGGAACTGTGTTTTCTGACCGGCAGACCTGCATGTCTTTATGTTTCATGACAAACCTGTGTGTGTCCTGACAGGCCTGTATGCGTATGTTTTCTGACAGGCCTGAATGCATATGTTTCCTGACAGGCCTGAATGCATATGTTTCCTGACAGGCCTGAATGCATATGTTTCCTGACAGGCCTGAATGCATATGTTTCCTGACAGGCCTGAATGCATATGTTTCCTGACAGGCCTGAATGCATATGTTTCCTGACAGGCCTGAATGCATATGTTTCCTGACAGGCCTGAATGCATATGTTTCCTGACAAGCTTGAATCTGTATGTTTCCTGACAAGCTTGAATCTGTATGTTTCCTGACAGGCCTGAATGCATACATTTCCTGACAGGCCTGAATGCATACATTTCCTGACAGGCCTGAATGCATACGTTTCCTGACAGGCCTGAATGCATACGTTTCCTGACAGGCCTGTATGCGTATGTTTATTGACAGGCCTGGATGCGTATGTTTCCTGACAGGCTGGTATGTGTATATTTATTGACAGGCCTGTATGTGTATGTTTATTGACAGGCCTGGATGTATGTGTTATCTGACAGGCCGGTATGCGTATGTTTATTGACAGGCCTGTATGCGTATGTTTATTGACAGGCCTGGATGTATGTGTTATCTGACAAACCTGTATGTGTCCTTCGATGTCTCTGCAGCTCATCGCTACGTGTGAACCTCTTGCCACAGAACATCCAGTTGCAGACAAAGGGCCTCTCGCCCGAGTGCCAGCGGAGGTGGGCGCGCAAGTGTGACGTCTTGCCGTAAACCTTCCCACAGCCTGCTATGTGGCACACGTGTTGCTTCTTCTTCCCCATGTTCGATCCCCTGGAGCGAAGACAAGCACACAAGGGGTCACGCGTGCCTTTAAGCACAAGTTGCCAGGTTATCGCATACCCACATGTACACACACTATAACATACAGAACAAATGGAAAACTACTGAGATTTTGTGGTAGAGCTAATTTCAGCAAACGCTCTGATAAATCAAAAGAACACCGAAACGAATGAGCAAACAAGCAAAAAATTAAATAAAATAACTGATTCATCTGAAGTGTAATCTGTTTAGCGTGGTAGTTTGTGGATTATCTGTGTGTTCTATGCTGCTTAGCTCCCCAGGGCTTCCATATCAGGCATAACGCGGCACTCAGAGAGTGAGAAGCTCCACACACAACACTTTAAGGCTTTTAAATGGTGTGTGTCTGTTTTGACTACTGTAAACACTGCGTTCTCAAGAAACAGCAGACACATTCGGAACAAGAGCAGACAATTCCTCACTGTGGTTTTAATGGCTTATGAACTGTTGGATTCACATCTAGCGCAGGAGTAAATCGCTTGTTTATGAGAACCGAATAATTGGAATGTGCAAAACCACAAGCACTGGTGACTTTTACTGTCACATAGTGGACTGTCAGACGCTGAAGGTTCTTAATGCTACATGGAGAACGTTGGGAAGGTGTATTTCTGGTAGTAGAACATCATAAGGCTTTTCCAAGGTACTTTTGACAAATATAACGAGCACTTAAAATAAGTAGACCTCTTGTAATGGACCGTAAATGTAACAGAATTATGCTTTAAGTGAACTGGTATTTGGCGTTAAGAGATTTATGCTGGAAAGAATATTTTAAAAAATGGAAAAAAGGTCTGTAAGAATGATTAGGAAATATTCCCTTCCATTATAATGTAGCCTTATAAATGTAAAGTGTCCTAATGTGCCTTAGCATGTCTGGAGATATTATGGTGCAAGCTTGTTTGTAAGTGTTACCTCCCGCCGCCCTCTTTGCAGTTAGGGCAGGTGCATGCGACCCTGCGCAGCCGTTTGCCCTCCTGGCCCAGCCCCTCCATCTCTTCTTCAACCAATCGCACGCGCAGATGAGACAGGTCATTAGTATTCAAGGTGGAGTCACCACCAAGAGACCACTCCTCAGAGTCTGGCTCCTCCTTTATCTGAATATCTGTGGAGAGAAAGATTTTTTCCCCTTGATATTATGTGACTCATCACCTTGTCAAAGTTAAAATGGCAGTTACAGAAAGATGATTGCAGCCCAAAGTAATATGTGCCTCAATGTAAATTGCACTGCATACATTTGCTTCCTTTTATGTAACAAATCAATATTCAAAGTATTCAGTCTGTTCTTTCCACAATCCACACTGAGCCTATTCTAAAACACAAAAATAAATCAGACAGGGCTTTTGCAAAAAATACCTTATCTTTATACAGCCTTCTTACAATTTTCAGGTGAAAGCCAATCACTAGAAGACTCTTATAGACTGTACCTTTCTAAAAGACTTAAGGGAGAGCCATTTCTGATCAGGACACAACAGTCTGGTTTGCAAGATCATCATCTTTGTTCGCTATACAGCCGTGATGTTACCTCCAGGGCTGCCGGTGTCTTCGGCCTGATGCAGATGGATTCCTGCCTGGCCCACCGAGTTCACAGTGACCGTCTGCAGATTGGGGATGTGACCAGAGCCGATGCTGACAGGAGTGGAGCTCAGTGTTGCCCCCTGCCCAAGAGAGAGCGTCTGCACTGGGGCTAATGTGATCTGCTGGGCCGGAGTCGTCTGGAGCTGCAAGTTCTGGAGGTTCTGAATACCCTGTACCTGATGGAATGCAACGAAGGAAATTATATTTACTTGTAAGCACACTGCATGTTGCACTGTATGGATAGTCAGTGAAAGTCACATCAACATCACGTCATAATGTAGTTCTGCTGAGTCCAGTGCTATTTCAGTCAATATGCAAATGGGTCAGACTTGACATAGAAAAAAAAAATGAAGGCAATACATAATAAATTAAAAACTGTATTAATCATGGCCTCAACCACAACCCCCCCCCCCATGCTCTGAGTGTGCCCCCCACCCTACCTGGAAGGTCTGCCACTGTATCTGCCCCGACGGCGTGACGGTCTGTGCCTGGATGAGGAAGGTCCCTGGGTTGATGAGCTGAACGTTCTGCAGGGACTGCTGGCCCTGAGCGGAAATCTGCTGATGGACCACCTGCCCGTCACTGGTCTGCAGGGGCACCTGCTGCAGTTGGATCACCTGCTGTCCCGCCGATACTTGCACATGGCCCTGAGTGAGGTAGCCGTCCGCGTGCTCCGACACCGCCGACCCGGCCGTGGCCTGGCTCAGCACGCCCGTGCCGTCTATTGTACTGGCGGGCAGCTGCGAGGACGAGGAAGATGTGGTAGGCACGAACATGTCTGCGGCTGCGTTAGTGTTGTTCACTACTAGTGTCTGGTGCGACAGGCGCTCAGACGCCTTCTCGGAGCCGTCCGAGTTATCCGCCACCTGATTGGTCATGATCAGCTGTCCGTCAGCCGTCACCCCCGTGGCTATCGTTTGGGCGCCGGACAGCCCCAGCGAGTCCAAATCTAGGCTGTTAATGGGCACAAAGGTAATGTTACCGGGTAGCCCCACAGGCACGTTAGCAACCACCTGCCCCTGGCTGTTGAAGGCTGAGCCTCCCAAAGCTACTCCCTGGATCTGCTGCACCTGGCCAGGCTGGGCCATGAGGTTTGAGCTGATGGTCTGAGAGCCGTCGGGGAGGATCTGAATCTGCCCCGAGGCGTCGTGCGTCAGCGAGGCGCCCTCCACCATCGAGGTAGAGAAGCTCAGATGCCCATCGGCTGCCTGGATCTGAGGGATGACCTGGTACTGGATGTTAGGCACTGTGTTGGCGGAGGAGTCTGTCCCTGATGTTAGCAAGATGGATTGGCTCTGGAGGCCCTGGAGGCCTTGGAGGGGAAGAACGTACTGCCCGTTGGAGGTCACTATGCCTGTGCTAGGCAGCTGCACGATGCTGGACTCGTCCTTCATTCCCTCCCATCGTGCCGATGTGCTGGTCAAGTGCACTGATGTGTGGTCTGTTGCCTATGGAACGGAGATAGAAGGAAGAAGATATTCGTGTATTGAGGTTCAGCTGTCACAGTACTGCTAGCTTACAAGGCAATGTGGCAGATAATCAGGTTTTGAGGTAATTTTGCATAGCTGTGGATAACACAATATATGTGAATATAGTGTAAAATATTAAAGGTCATATGCACTGCTGGACCACAGGACAATATGTCTAACTGAATATGACAAAATAATAGCATGTGTGACAAACAGAATTAGCCTTGAAGTTTAGATACAGATTTTATTCATCCAACAATGCTTTCAATAACAAAACAAACAAAGGAAACACGGGGGGAAAACGAACAGATCGAAGTGATCTGTTCATTTTAATCAAAATAAACATGGTGTTTTTTTGGTTCACACGGCGTTATTTAGGCAAGCACGACGTTACATTTTTCAAATATTACAATGGAAAAGGACACACTATAACTACAACCCAAAAGGAACTTTAAAAAAACGGATTATGCATAATTTATGAGGAATATCGTCGTGAAAGATTTCAATTCTGCTTCTTACCCACCCAAAAAAAAAAGCACCGAGCACTTGGTCAACAGTCAATTGGGATTTCCCCCCACTTTTCCTCAAATTCGAGCACAAAAATAAAACCACATTAACCGTGTCGCTGATTTTCGTTTAGTAACATCTAGCAGCGGAGGCGGCGACTTACCGCGGCGGCGGCGGCGGCCCCGTTATCCGCCCCGTGATCCGCCCCGGACGGCGAGCCCAGCTCGCTGCAGGTGGCCGCCAGCAGCGCGAGCGGCGACGGTTGCGCGAGCGGTGACGGCTGCGCGTGCGACCCACAATGGGCGGGTTTAAAAAAGAAGAAAGTGGGTGGCCGTTAGTCCGGAGACACACAGGAAGTACCACTTTTTTTCTCCCCCCACAACAAATAATAAAAAAAACGTGTGAACTTTCACAAAGCACCATGCATTTTGCTTACAACAAACCTACCAGGGGGGAAGGAAAGAGACAGAACGGAGAACAACTACCTGATCTCCGCCGCTACCATCTTGCTGCAAGAACTCGCCCTGAGCGCCGTCCACGTCCGAGGCGGCCATTTCCTCCCGCCTCACGGGCTGTTCGGGCGCTGCGCGACGGCACAGAACAGCGAGATGAAGCAGAACACCTCCGCGCTCCACACAACGCCCACTCTACATCTACAACCGCCGAACAACCCACACAGAGCGCCCCTAACGAACCCCCGCACGACCACACCGGCTATCTCGGCGCAAACGGGCCGTTTCGAACCTGGCTAAGCTAGTCGGCTAATGTTAGCAGTTAGCAGAGCCGCCGAGATCAGCCGAGCCTGCTAGCGTTAGCTTAGCTAGCACGGGGCTACGGAAAGCGTCTAATGGAAATGTGTTGAATGTTACATACCAGTCATTACGTGAATTACTTTAATAAGAAAAAAATCTCGGTTTAATTACACGCCAAACATGATTATATTACTCTGAGGCGGGCTGCGATCGCTGATTCGAGTCTTATTTTTTTCTATTTTGATTGACGGTGCGGGAAACACAAAAGGTGGGGCTTCCAGTGTTGACTGTAAAAATGTGCGTCACCGGCAGGATGTCCCGCCGTTCTTCTCCTACGCGATTGGCTGCCGCGTTTGAGACCTCGAGTTGTGTTTGGTCAAGGCGAACGTCAATCACTTCTGACATTTCTGTTTCCTGTTCCTGGTCGCGGAACGCCAAGTTTATATTTAGCAAGTGGTGGGAACGTTGAGGTCAGATTATGAAAACACAGATTATGTGTAGATTTTCGTTAGTTAAATAAAGTTTTGGGTACATTTTCTTTAGTTAAGACTGCTTTTGAGTAGATTTTCGTTAGTTAAGACAGCTTATGAGTACATTTTATCCTGGTTTTGTCCGTTTGCAGCCCGTCTGTTTTTTTTTACCTGCCGCAGACGTTAATGATATTTCACAAACTAAGACAAATATCGGCGCAGCGCCTGACAAAAAGACCAACCGTGAAAGACTCCAGAATGTCAGCTAGCTCACGTTACAAGTTAAAAATTGAGGATTTCTTACTGTTTTGTTTTCATAAAGAAAATTTATCCAGCCATTACTTTAAAATGATGGGGGAAAGGTTGACAGCGTTGAAGAGAGACGTGCAGGTGTTGGAGGGGAATGGTAGTTCCGTGGTGTCTGCACTCTTGTCCTGGTCACACAGCCCATCTTCGTAGTCTTGGATATAACGATTCACATTGTCCTATTTTGGTAGCTAGCTAATGTGGGAAAGTTGAGTATTATACACTTTAAATGAAGGTTAGAGACTTGGTCTGTATGGACGTGCTAAGTGATTCTTTAACATTTAGCGCCACTGTCACCTAGTTAAGATTCGCACGTGTAACGTTATTTACACTGATTTACTTCAGTTTGACTCGTTGGGCTATGAATCTAGCTATCTTTCTTCCATGCATAAGTTTTTATCATTTGAATTGAGTGTGAAAGAGATCCTAGACTATTTAATGTTTGTAAATAAATAAATAAAAAACAACGTTTGCCGTTTACAAACTTGTAAGTAATGTTGTACTACATATGTCAATATTCTTTAAGCCGTTAAGATGTTAGTAGTCTAAATTTCAGCATCTACACAAACCCAATTACTTTACGGGTTTTATTTTGTTTTCTTATTGTGGCTACTCAGAAGTCGGCTAGTGCAAAGAACTGGCAGCAAAGAAGTGGGCACGATAATAGAGTCGATTTAGGTGGTACCAACACCAAAATGGTAACAAAGCCTACTAACATCTCAATAAATGTTGTATGGACATATGAGGTGACTTCAGAAGTCATTTTGAGCATATGTAACAGGCCTAGTACAATGAATTTAGAAATGTACAGATTATATATATATATATATATATATATATATATATATATATATATATATATATATATATATATATATATATATATATATATATATATATATAATACAAGGGAAGAGGTTTATATACAAATATATAGAAAAATATAGTTTATTTGGTTGAAAGGTTTCAATTGCATGAACCTTCTAAACCAATGGCTATGTGGAGCATCCTAAAGGAACATATTGTCCCATATGTGGAATCTAGGGGGAGCATGTGGGACAGGGAAAATGTGTCTTAGGACTTTGTCCAAAGAGTGGGTGTTGGTCCTATAAATGCTAAAAGATTAGTAAGAGTGCATTGAGATAACAGCTCAGAGACGCTGGGTGTGCTGCTGCTCTGAGACTGTTCCTGCATCATTTCCACTGTGTCAGCTCCTCCCTGAGAGTGGCCAGAGTGCAGCATTTTCCCTCAACCTTCAATTCAAACTTGAGCCATTACAGCCAGACTACAAAAGCACTTTCCTTGCACTCAGGGGCTTGCGCCAGTGAATGGTGGATATTTCCAATCACTCTGCTGTCAGTCCAAGTGTCAGGTAAACACAGGCTGGCAGACGGAGCCGCTAGAGTGCCTCACAGCTGTGTCTCTCTCTCTCTCACCTTAGCCTGGCTCAGGCAAACTTGCCAGCAATCTTCCGCACAAAGACCCCGTGTGCAAATTGAACGGCAAAATGCAGCTGTGCAATGCCTGGTCTTGTATCTTTAGGTAGAGACAGGAACTTAGCATGTTTTTTTTTTCCTTCCAACTCAGAAGGTGAAAGGATACATTCTAAAGTCGATGAACTGGTTTGTAGACCTAAGTCATCTGCAATCATCAGGCAACTGGAGCAGAAACAATGAACGTGTGATTGTATTGGTGTTATTGATTGATTCAGCCGCAACGACTCCAGCTGGGAATGACATGAGTCAACTTGCAAGCAGCACGGAAAGGACAGTGAAACACTTGCTTTATCTGCTGGGCTTGTCCATGTAAAATTGGTTTCTCTGATGAATCAAGATTGCACACTTCTAAATTGATGAGACAGAACTGTTTCAAAGTCACCAAATATGTGATTTATTTCGGTAATCTACATTTTTGCCTTGGGGAGAAAAATGGAGTCGTTGTTGCTGTTTTGTGAAGTGCAGAGGTAAGGCGGGCTCGCAGCGAACATCGGTGAAAATGGCAGAGCCCGCTGGCCAAGTGGTCTGCGACAGACTCACATTAACATATTGACAGCGGCACTAGCTGGGACTGAGGTGTGGTGAGGAGGACCGCATGGAGGGAGCTGCTCTGACTCTAGATTCCTGTAGGCCCGGGGAAATGGAGCCTCACTGGGAGCTTTCTATCAGTAGGCCACCACAGCGAAGAGTGTGGCCGGAATATGAAATATGATCTCAGCATCAGTGAAAAGACCACAACAAGGACACTACCGGGGTACAAATGCTGGACCTCTAGTCACCCATGCATGTTTAAAAAGTTATAGACTAGCTATTAATTGGGCTGTGACTAAAGCATTTAGTCTCTCAATTGCATGTCTCTATGCAATTAATACATGTCACTGTTTTCTGTGCATTAATTTAATTAAATCAAAAGCTGTGCTAAAACACATATTTATTACTTTAATGCTGCTGATAATTTTCTTCTGTAACCTAAAATCAGAATTTATAAGAAGCTGTTTAACAAACATAAGTATTCAGTGGAATTTAAAATGCATTTGCATACATAGAATTTGAGTGTGCTAAACAAAATTTCTAAAACATAGTGCCATTAGCCGAATTACTTGATATAAAGAAACTGGACAAAAAAACAAAGCAAGGATAATCTGTCTTATTTCCCCTGCACCCAATTGATTTCCATGGTCCAATCCCTCTCAGGCCCTTTCAGTGTTTTTGATTCTCTGTCCATCGGTCCTTATATCCATTCCTCCATCCACTTCCCTATAACAGATATATTGATAGATATATAGCATTTGAGATTGTTCATTGCTTGTTCTGAACAGAAAATCATATCTGTCTGTTTCCATCTGTCTGTTAAGAATGTCTATATTTTCCCAAGTGCCTTAGGGTTAACATTGCACTAGAATGAACTATAATGGCAGGACTTTCATGGGCTAGGCGTTTTATTTCTTCTGCCTATCTTGGTATGGTGCCATTGTGGTTTGCCTCTGGGTGGAGTGACACCATTTGATTGATGATACTGACAGCATGTTTGTACCAGAGACACAGAGACCCTAAGACTAGCCACTAATCAGCCTTTGATATTCTCTGAGCCTTTGTTTCAGAAATCTGTTGCAAGGATGCAGAAATTCGATGAAAATGGCTCTGAACGTGAGACAAAACTGGAGCGTCACAGATGTGCCTTTTATTTCCCAAAGTAGAGTCAACATGGATTCCTCTCTGGTGACTATAGAGTAATCTCGTTGGCATTCATTCTTACCATCCTTTGTGCATCTGACATGATGAAATACCAGAGTTTTATGATGTTTTGTCTTATGAGATACATCTGCATAGTTCTAAATAACTTTATTGCCACTCCAAAAATGTTAGTGACTGTACAGCGTACAGCACACTGAAAGCCAAAACCACAGAAAACAGCGTGTCATTCCCGGCCTTTTACAGCTGACGAACGGGACTCAATAATGGGTTTCAGACTTGGCCAGCACCACGAAAGCTTGAACTTGAAAGAAGAGAAAGACAAACTCAAAGTCCCACTTATCCTCCAAGGATCTTCCTGATGGGAGAAACCACAGTGTTACTTTTAGTCAATAAACAGTCAACAATGTAACACATTCCTCTCATGTGTTTGGCATGTAGATATGGGTGATACAAATCATCTTGCTGTATGTCCTCTTTCGATTTTCGATGGAGTGATGACTTTAGTAAGTATATGTAGTATGTAAGAGACATTTTACACTCAGTTACAAGTTGTAGTCCACTCTTGGAAATACATGTATACCCTAAAGTAATGTGAATGGATATATTGGAATTTTATCCCTTGAGTGCACTGTGTCAATCTTTATGGGCACTTTCATGATAGATTTGACCAAAGGGCACATGTTACCCACATGCCTTTACATTTCTATTATAAATGTCTATGTAAACATTTATGAAAATAACATTGTATATTCACATACATACATAAACAATCACCTGACCTTTCTTTTAAATCCTTATTCTGAAAACAACACAAGATTCAAATGACCTTCTGTGCTATATATATTTCTTTTTCTAAAGAAAAGCCTATTGCAGAATTGTTGAAATGCTGCTGGTGGTGGTGGTGGTGGTGGTGTGTGTGTGTGTGTGTGTGTATGCACATGCGCACTATGCTACATATGAAACAGACACATTCTCTATGCATAGATGTCTAGACATCCCATGGAGTAAATAAAGATATCTCTCAACACGACCTACAATCAAAACTTTAAAGCACTACAATTTATAATATTCCATCAGCTCTCACATTCTATCACCCATATTTTCACATACTAAAGTACCGAAAATGTTGTTTTCATTTCCAATACCTTTGAGAACTATCTGAGCCATGAACATTATACTAGACAGAATCAACATGGCCCTTTGTCCTGCAAGTACAACTAAACATGACAATTTTTATTCAATTTGTGATCAGAGAGAAGCGTGATTTGTTGTGTCTTTGAGAGAGATGCAGTTAGAAGTGGAGTGATCACCTCTATATTCAAACTCCTGCAGCCATCGCAATCTTGCCTTACAGCCATCACTGTGCCATTACATACGTGTAAACATGCCTGTCCCACTCATACACGTCTGAACACACATGCACACACAACCCACACTCTGCTTATGATATTGAACATCTGTCCCATTCTCTGGCATGCAAAGTATAAAAAAATGTACACACAGCTGGAATTTGTGATAGCTGCAAAGTTAATTATGTAATGTAGCTATGGTTTTCTAATATGGACGTATTTAGCCATTTAGGTATAGTATATGTAATATGGTATAGAATGTGAAGGTATTTGGCAATAACAGAGGACTAGACAAAGTAGGCCTACAACAAACATTTTATTCTTTCAAAAAAACAAAGCACATCTAAATGCACCTATCCAAAAATAACAGATAAAGGTTAATCCCAGTTTCACAATTTCACAAAAGCTGCTCTACCTCTTGGCGATAATCAGAACACCATGCACTGCTGAAATCAGAATCCCTCCGCAGATACAATTCTCCCTGTCCCTCTGTCAGCCCTGTCTTTTAATTCTGTAATCAGAGAAGACCAGGTCCCCATATCACAGTCCCCACACGGCAGCCAGTCAATACAGACATCCCCAAACACACGGCGCGTGCTTCTCTCCAATGTTTTATTGAGTGTGGACATCTGGGCTACTGTAAAACACGCATTATCTGCACATGGAGGAGAGCCGCGGCCTGCTTTGTCCCCACTGTCAGCTGGTGGCAGAGTCGCGGCATTTGATGGAGATTAATGAAGTATCAGGAGAGTAATACGCTTCTTCAAGCGCTCTTACAATCTCTAGAAGAGGGCCATCCCCATCTTAAATAGCAAAGCTGTCACCGGCGAGAGGACCTTTCGCTTTGGCAAGGAGGAGTACAGTGCTCTCAGAGAAAACCAGACGCAGGTAATGCGACGGCGGGCAGGTAGAGGGGGAACGGACGCCTCCTGGCAGGTAGCTATCAAAATTCGACTCATTCGCACTAAACTAATTCCCCTGCTGCCCAGTTTGCTCTGCAGGCTGAAATAATGTTCTCCAGTCGTGCACCCCGCCTCCCGCCACGGGGGGAATTCATAAAAACCCTGCTGCTGTTGGACCCATTTGTTTTCGTCCACTACGTGTGAAGAGTAGAACAAAGATTTCATTTTAATAATAACAGGTGCGAAAAAGTGAGAGCGAGTCAACACATTAAACGAGTATGAAAACCACACAAACTATGACCCTCTCTTGCGCGCGAGTTCTGTCTCTCTCCCACACTCGCACGCGCAGAAGAAAAATGACCATGTTTTATTCATAGGCCATCTAGGATCCCACTGGGTGACTATACCTCTTCTTCTGTCAATTCCTATTCAAACATACAACTAAAATGGAAATAACTCTCTTTCATTTGAGAGTATTCACACTTCCCAAGGAAACAAAATAACTGCCATCATTTTTCTGTATACATTAGGTCCGCTTGTTCCCCTTCCGGCCAAACTCAAAATAATTGACTTGAAGTGCAAATACGGACGAGTTTATGCATTCTGGTTCTGAACGGCGCACAATTAATTAGAAGAATCAATGTCCCTTTTAAAGACTCAGGAGACCATTTAATCCAAGCTCAATACCAGCAGACTGGCTGGATGGAGAGGAAGACAGAAAAAAAATCAATGGCTATTTGTGAGTGGTGAGTATGTATTAAAGACAGCCTCATCTCGCTGCTTCATTTGCACTTGAAAGCAGCCATCTGGAGCAGCAAGCTTGGCTTAAGCAGATATGATTACTAATAATGTGATATACCCGTACACTAGCCTATTCAGACACCCAATTCCCACTGCTGAAATTAAAAAGCACTGGTTTCTGCCTTGGGAGAAGTCAGATAGACATAAGAGCACACACACAGACACACACAGTGGGGGTGTGTGTGTGTGTTTGAGAGAGAGAGAGGGAGAAACAGAGAGAGAGAGAATGAATATACATATATAACAGGGAGCTGACACCAAGGGGGTGTCAAGGGCCCCACCCTGTTGCTGACATAGGCCTCTGTGCAGAAAGAGCTAGAAGAGTCATGCAACCTCGGCCAAATTGTAAAAATCAACCTAGTTAACCTGAGAGGTTCCACATGATTTGCATGATTAGGCCTACACATGAGATTTGATGTGGTTTCTAATATATCCTACTAGGGAACCCTCACGACTCATAGAATAATACATCATATAATGATGTTCATAATATATAGTTTGAATATTACTAATTAAAAATAAAAGAGGCTAACAGGTTATGTGGGTTGTTGTAGAGAACAAATGTGTCAGGCCCCCTGAGCTACACCTAATCAGGGTTAAAGGCCTGCTGCAATCACACACACACACACACACACACACACACACACACACACACACACACACACACACACACACACACACACACACACACAGAGAGTTTGGAATTACTGCTTAACACTCTTTTCTAAGGCTTAAACTGCTTTAGGCTATCATTTGATCCCTAATTGTTTAATCCACCTACCATGATAGAATCTCATTGGAAACCCCCCCTGCTTCCTGCTCACATTCATTACAGAAAAGCAGCACAGGGTTTCCACACAACCCCCTCCCCAAAGAAAACAGGCTACACTGACTGTAGATATGACTCATGTTAGATGAACCTGCATAGTATCTATCTATCTATCTATCTATCTATATATATATAATGCAGTAAAAAGAAATGAAATGCAGTAAAATATGTATTTACCCAATAGTGAAATAAATACATTGAACGTTTACTACATCTGACTAAAAAGGACCCATGCTGCTATATTAAATTCCCAATAAATTTATATGATTAAATCAGTTACAAAGCAATCTGTTTGTGTTGTTGCACGATGTTTAATCAATAATATCAGTGACACTAAAGAGCAACTGCAATCCACACATACTGTATTAATTAGGATTTAATTTTAGGCTTTTCAGTTGAAGGGCTGTGTTCACATGTTTGCTCCCACTAAGCACCATACAAAACCCAATTAAACTACCTCGTTACATCGCTTTGCTGAGAACAAGAGGAAATTAGCATGAACAGGTGTTGTAGTGCAAATACCTGTAGGATATGCATCCCCTCAGGGACTGACCTGAATAGCCTACACTCATTACAGGGTCCTGTTGTTGATAGCATGCACATGCACAGGCCATTATGAAACCTTAAGGTTAGGAGACGAGACCTTGTTAATTTACGTTCCAAGAAGCCATTGTGAGCAGTTAAGTTAATTTAACCCATATCATGTTTATATAAGTAACTTTACAGCCTCTTTACCTTTCTCTGCACAAGCATATAAGTTGCTAATTCATGGTGTTTATAGATACAAGAGTTGTGAAGTTGCACTTGCAGAACTCCAGCAGAACAAATCTGCATTTTTTTTTTCCAAATGCCATGTTTCCATTTCACATTTAATTCAAATCAGTGCAAAACTTAAACACAGGACAGGAGAGTTTCATCTCTGGCCTGCTGGCTCCTTGGCAGCAGAAACCTACCACCACACTATACCCCACCACCACCACCACCACCACCACCACCACCACCCTTGTTCTATGACATGGAGGGTTGTGGAATGCTGCTCAGGGCCCCGGGCACTTCCCGGGAAAACCGCGACGTGTCACAATGGCGGTACTTCTGCCAGATGAGACACAAGGCCGTTTAGACAAATGTCTCACACTTACCCTCAGGACGAAGACACATCTGCACAGACCAATAAGAGCCTGAGAAAATGTCCTAAAAAGCTGTGGTTAGTCTTTAGCTAAAGGGCCCCATATCAAACCAAAACAACACATGTTTTGCGAGGCACGCCTTCACATTTGTATTTGTGTGGTAGGGCGAATATTTATAATACTGCTTGTGTAAACTATAAAGCTTGTGCCTGACACCTTTACCCTCAGCTTCACAGAACATCACTGCCAGAGTTGTTAATCCTCGTTGGCTTTACAAATACACCATAACTGACTAAATCAATTTCTGGTCTCATATTGTCTCTGTAATCATATTAGTGACACTGGATTTTTTTTGCACCAGTAATTTGATGTTCTTTTGAAAACACATTCCACTGATTTTACTTTTTTAAAAAAGAAAACTGGAAAATAGAGACTCCAAGAAAACCCAGGGCATGTGAGGCATAGCAAACTGCGGTAGGCTAGCTCAGTCAAAAGGTCACAACATGTCGTTGGACATAAAAGAAGATACGCAAGCCACCATTCCTACTCTGTTCATCCGTATAATGGGCTTTATGTAAAGAATTTCACACTTTATTTCACTCGCCTGACGATATCAGCATCACTGTACTGCAGCAGCCTATGGAGGGTGCCCGGAACTGAATCCAATGTTCTTCTGATACAGAAGTCTGACAGAATCTCCTCAGAGAAGAAGATGGAGAGAGAGAGACTGTGAAGGTCTGGATTCTTCAGCTGGTTTGGCTGGTGCTGTGGATATGCAGCGGGTGGAGAGAGGCAGAGGGTGGCGATCGGAGGGCTTCTCGTGGGCTGTGCAGTAATTTCTCCCGCCGTGGAAAGGTAAAGGTTCGGCTGTTATGAGCCGGGGCCTGCCGCTCTCCTCTGATCGCCAGAGACTTCCCTCGCCACAACCCCGACCGCGGCTGCTTTAGCGACGGCCGAATTTCATTTGCTCTGGGTATAATGAAGCCCTTCTCAAAGCCCACGTGGATCACTGTGGAATACCTGCAGAGTCCTGGCTCTTCTGTGCTACAGCGAAGAAAGGCGAGAGTCAGAATGACGGAGCGTACAGATGGACAGAGGCAGGAGAAAGAGTAGGAGAGAGTGAGCAGGGAAAGGAGAGGGGAGAGAGCTAGAGAGAGATGAATATATTGTTAAGGAGTATATGGCTTATGGTGAGGTACTGTCCTGGTGTGTGATAGAGGATTCACTGATCTCGCATCACTGGGCGTAGTGAGGTTTAAGGTGTTTAAGGGGTTTAGGCCGTTTGAATAGGTGGAGGGTGCTGGGAGGTGGAGCGCGTCCCTAGCAGATAATTTTGAGGATGCCACTCTGCTCAACTCTGCCCTCTTAAACACTGCTCAGCCTGATAAAACCCCTACAGCTGCTATCAATGCCCTGCAGCCACACCGCTGATCCACATCCACACCTGCTATTGATCTGCGCAAGGGCAATCCGAGCTCACCGCGAGTGCGAACAGAGCAGACCGACGGGCCTCTCCCCCTGGGCAGCTGCACGAACAGGTCACTGGCACTCGTTTTCAGATTAATTCTCGGCAGCTTTGGCAGGGATGCCACACGACCTCCAAGGAAAGAAAAAAGGAACACGAAGAAAAGAATTAAAGTGCGCCGGAGTGTTCTGATCTGTTCTTATCCAGACAACGATGTACCCATACAATCTAAACACCATAAACAAAATGCACCTGAAACTGCAGCTTTTGGGATGTTGCATCTATAGGCATAGCCCCATTCTCTAATAAAAGACCATTTATATGCAGAGGTGAGATGGGAAGAGAGTGACAAATGAGCTAAACAAACGATGTCTCTGCTCCACATCAATATGGCTTGGACCTGTCGGCGAGCTGCGTGGTAAACCCTCACCGCTCTGCGGAGCGCGGCCAGGGAACTGTTGAGCACTTTTAATTATGTATATAATAAGGTTGGGGGTCAGCATATTTCATGCCAGGAGAATGATGTGTATTTAATGACTCCAATACATTACGCTCCTGGTTGTAATCTCACTGACAGAGTGCCTGTAAGTTTAACCACCATTAATCAGCATCAGGGCTCGTCCGTGTGGTGAGGAACAGGCGAAGCTGGGATCTGGCGTGCGCACGCCGGCCGTCGCCGGGGGAGATGCGGCGTGGTACCAGCGGCCTGATAGATAACGCTCACCTCTGGCCTGCCTAATAAAGCGTGCCAGAGAACTTAGCAGCCCCTTGTTACAGAGTGTAGTTTTTACAGTGTAAGATGTATTGGGTTAATATAGTTACTCACTGATGCTTACCTGACTAAATGCCTTTCATTCTGAATCAGCACTGGCTGCAATCAGTCACGTTGCCAGCTCTGTTTTCCGAAACGAAGCGTATTTTGCTGGCCGCTGTGTTCACCCAGGTTTTAGAGGGCTGTTATTTGTGTAGGTGCGGACAAGCAGACACTTTGCACTAGGGACTGTGCACTTAATCACCATGTCACGACTTTCAGACGCAAGCTACATGTAAAGCACAAAATGAATACCTTCTTGTTTTTTTCCTTTGAAAGACTCTTGAATGCATGTGGAGGATCTTTGTCTGAATTCCTAATGCTTGAAGAAACAGATTTTTCTTAACCACTACAGGGGGAATGCAAAGAATCCAAAGCTCAACAAGTCGCTGACTTCATTACGAGACACTTCGAAGCCTTTCATTCTCTTCGCAAACATTTGTACGAGCAAACGCTAAAGCCAAACATCTGTATTGATGCAAATCCCTCTTATGTTTGCTGATGCGCTCAACTCTCCGTGGTCCTGGTAAAACTGAGAGAGGTGCTCGTTGGGCGGAACCCCCTGCACGGGCCCAGAAACGGCCGTGTGAAAAGCCACATCAATTTCAGCCCAGACAAGTGCCGTCACACAGATTAGGCAGGCACAATGGGACAGGGCCTTATCTCCGGCAGCAGGAGGAGGGCAGCGTGATCTGTGCAGGATGGAAACATTCTCACAACGTAATGGACAAAATCAATTGTCGCCCTCCTCAATCAATGCGGGCGCCAGCTCGCT
Source organism: Brachyhypopomus gauderio (assembly GCF_052324685.1). Classification (NCBI taxonomy): domain Eukaryota; kingdom Metazoa; phylum Chordata; class Actinopteri; order Gymnotiformes; family Hypopomidae; genus Brachyhypopomus; species Brachyhypopomus gauderio. The sequence goes on from NC_135214.1 coordinate 17,980,766, forward strand.
CTCTTGCGCCGCGCCGCCGTAATTGAAATTCTCAGCGGCCCGCGGCGGCGGCTGCAGTGGCAGCGCGAGGGGCCCGCACGCCCGACGGGGCTGGAGGCGGGCGATAACCGCGGAGCCGCCCGGAACCACGCGGGCAGGTGGAGGGGCTCACCTGAACACTCATTTCTCCCCTTCACCTGATTGGACACTCTGCACTCCAAAGCTTGAGTGTTTATTCAAGTAACTGTAATGAACCGCACGGAAGCGTAAACCTGTAACAGTAACGATCAGCACAGTCACACAATTGCACGGCTGTAACGAGAACGGCATTGTGACGAAATCTGTAAATGTTTAACAATAATCGGCCATTGCCATGTTTTTATGTTCCGCATCTGAAGTAACGCTCAGGTAGGCAGCAGGGTCTGACCCTGGAAGATCAGAGACAAGTTCCTCATGTTCTCTTGTATGGATAAGCCCATATTACTATTACTATATAGACAGATTAAATAAATAAAATAGGAAGTCTTGCATGGATTTAGAATATATTATTCCCTTATGAGAGGATTTGATTAATTAACATACTTGCTGTCTCATTTAGAGACATTCAAAACTCTTCCTAACATCATTTGCCATGCTCCAAAAAATCTGCTGTCACAATTTCTTTTCTCTCCACCGAGAATTTCACATTGTGAGAACAATGAACCCAAAATGTCTAAGTTATAATTATACCTGAGATGACAGATGACAGTTAAAAACTTAATTTAGAATAAAAAAATCTCCTTTGACTGAGTTGTTCCGTAAAGAGAGGGATCCTTGCTTTATAATGGTAATTACTCTGCCATTTATTATTCTATCAGCGCACGCAATTAAACGAGTGAGCAGAGGACACAGTTGATAATAAAGTGTGGGGAGAGTGAATGCTAATTAACCTCAGAGATGGCTGCTCCTCTCTCCCACACTGCACTGCAGCGTCACCCTCCAGCTCTGTGCTCCTCCTCTGCCCTCCCAACGTGGTGCCCTGACCTGTTGGTTTCCCATATGTGTGTGTATGCCACCAACTCAATATAGGTGCAACAGTATATATATATATATATATATATATATATATATATATATATATATATATATAAGCTTACTGAGTTACTGAGGGATGTCAAACTTCCAAGGTTGTAACTCATACACTTCACTATTTTCTTGTTCTGATATATTTTTTTACATTCTGTAAAAAAATGTAAAAGATTATTTGTATTTGTGTCTTTGCATTTTATGTTTGGTTATCTTTATAGATAAGGTGAATTCCTCAAAATGTGATGAATTTTGCAGTACAAATTTTAGGTGTACCTGTTGTGAAGATCAAACCAGTAAAAAAATCTAACAAATATACACTTATTAGAAATGTAGCTTGAACTCTCGGCTAAAGCAGATTTATTCAATCTTACATGAAGATAATTCATGTAAAGGAACAATGAGTGAATGGCACACAAGTTCCTGTCAGACACTCTTTCACCTTTAATGACTTTAATGTAGAGTGGCTGCATTTTAGGGTTGAAAATGAAAAATGTAGATAGAGTCTCTGCCAAGAACTTCTTTGTCACTCACTCACTCTACAGCTCTCCTAAGTGGCCTTTTCCCCCTTTTCCGACGCAGTGGGACACCTGACAGTATGGGACAAAGCAGTGCCTCCCTATCAGAGCAATGACTGTGTACTGGATGGCAAGGGGATGGGGGAGGGGATGGGGGGGCTATAGGGGCAATTATGAGATTAAGCCCACATGCTTTCAGCTGGACTTGATTCAAAGAACACAATCTCAAAGCTGTTTCCTCATATTGATCCTGACAGAATTCAGTGGGTGGCTGTGCCCATCATTATGCACAACTTTAATTCCTGTTTCTGCAAAAAAAAAATAATAAAGTATACTCTCTATCTATATGCCATCTAACAGCATCATAAACTTCAACCAATCAAATTCCCTGTTTTGACTG